>NC_056737.1:1255849087-1255936479 GCF_019279795.1 Protopterus annectens
AGAAGAATTACATCTAATGCAAAACATTTAAATGATTTTGCTAATTCTTATCATTTGAATGATATTAATAATCAGATAGAGTCAAAATCATTACCATACACCTTTTTTTCTAACAGATACAAAACTTATTCAAAAATAGATAGGGTCTTTATTTCTAACCAGATGGTAACAGATTTAATTAATTCCAAAATCATTTCATGTCCTATATCTGATCATAACTCAATTGTTTTTGAATTCATGATAAAAATACTCATAATGTTCAGATCAAAAGGATACCAGCATACTTAACTCAGCTAAAAGACTATAAAGAATATATACTTTCAGAAGTACAACATTTTCTAGACATAAATAATACTCCTGAAGTCTCCATTGTCTATGTTTGGGATGCCTTAAAATCATATCTATATGGACAAAGTATCAGATGGTATAATAACAAAAGGAAATCTTGGGATAAGGAATTGTTAGATATTCAAAGTAAACTGGACTCTTATAAGCATAATAATAAAGAAAATATTATGGACAAGAAAGTTATTGAAGAAATAAACAAACTAAATGAGAAATACAAAGAAATTTTAACTCATAAAGTTAAAATAACTTTAGAGAAATACAAGTTTTTGTCTTATTCAATAAGCCCCAAATACTTACATAGACTTAAAAATAAAACAAAAGATTGAATAAACAAAACCATATCAAAGAAATCTTTTCTCTAAGGAAAAAGAATGTTTCTAGTATACCAGAAATACTGGGCCAATTTAGAAATCACTTTCACAAGATTAACCATAACAACATTAACATGGAACCTAAAGATAAAATAAAGGAGTTTATAACCACAAACATGAATAAAAAGCAATAAACAACAGATTAAACTATTGGACAAGAGTATTTCATATACAGAAGTTATTACACAAATAAATAAGCTTAAATCAAACAAAGCACCGGTAATGATGGTATTATACCAGAGATATATAAAATCCTTTCTAAAACTACATATTCATTAATACATAAGGTTTTTATTCTGGCCCAAACTGAGTTAATAACCCCCATCTTGGCAATATACATTTATTTCACCAATTTTAAAACCTAATAAAGATCCAACTAGATGTTCTTCATATCGACCCATCTCATTACTTAATGTTGATTATAAAATGTTTATGAGTATTTTTGCTGATAGATTGAAGACAATTATCCCGGCATTATAGACATAGATCAGACGGGCTTCATTGTAAATAGAAATACTTTTGATAATATAAGAAGAACTTTAACATTAATTGATTTTGCAAATAGGAAAAAGAAAGATTTAACACTTATTAGTCTTGATATAGGTTCAGCATTTGATTCAGTAAGTTGGAACTATCTGTTTACCTTACTGAAATGCACAAATTTCTCTGATGCATTTGTAAATTTAATTGAGCATTTATACAAAGGCAGCTGGCTTATATTAAGGTAGGAACATATGTTTCACAAAAATACCCATTCTTAAAGGTACAAAGCAAGGATGTCCACTTTCTCCACTATTATTCACTTTAGTAATGGAGCCTTGGGCTAATTTGATTAGAAACAGTACTGACATAGAGGGTTTTGAAATAGAAGAAAATACAACATCAAAATTCAACTTTTGCAGATGATGTTCTAATTACATCAACAGGATCTAATTCTTCTATGCAGTCTTTATTTGATAAAATGATGAATTTTAAAAGTATTTCTGGTTTAATATTCAATGAAGAAAAGCTAAAATACTACCTATATATACACGAAAAAATACTCTCATTAGTGATTTTACTAAATATGTACCCAACTCAGGTCAGATAACTTATTTAGGTATAATACTATCTAAAGATATTAAATCTATTATATATAATAACTATAATACCTGTTTTCTTAATATACAAAATCTTTTTAATACCTGGAATAATATGTTTTTTACTATGGAGGAGAGACTTACAATTATTAAAATGATAATATTCCCCAAGATTTTATACTTAATACAATCAATAATACTTTCACCTACAAAAATAACTATCAAGAAACTGAATACACTAATGTTAAATTTCTTATGGGCACCTAATAGACCTAGGATTGCATTAAAGAAACATACTAATAGCTGGTCTCAAGGGGTATTTCTTTTCCAGACTTTAATTTATATATTATCTCTTCTATTATAAAAGTTATTACTTTATTAATAGATCGGTCATATGTCGCAAAATGGAAAGATTATTGGGAGCTAATTAGTATGCACTTCATGAAAATCTCCTTAACACATAAAAATATGATTATAAATAACTCCATGTTGTGGTTGCTAAAGGAATTTTGTACTTCACCTATTACACCTAAACATATGGTCTGTTACCCATTAAATATTATTATTAGTTATCGTAACTTTATATTCATGCACCCTAAGTATAGGGAATGGAATTTTATTGTATTCCCTATAATTTATACTCAGGGTATGCTTATGTCATCTACTTCTGAAGGAGCTCATTTAGCTATAGATAATAATCTAAAGTACTGGTATCAGCTGATATCTGATAATAAAGTTAAAAATCTAGATTTCTTAAAACAAGAATTTGATCTAAGAGAAACTTGCTGGTTAGAGGTTCAGATCTTTAGACAACATCTCATTGATAGAATAGATCTAATGTCTATAACAGTTAAAGAATCTATTCCAAAACTGATTGATTACTTGATAATAAATTTACAGCATAAAGTTTCTGATAAAGGTAAACTTTCATATATACATAAAATTATCAGACAAGAAACTTTTACAATGTAGATTCATACTGGAATTATTTCACCTCTATTAATGGGGACCCACCAACTCAACAAGATAAACAATATATATTGGAATCTGCTTATAGAACTACATCTTCCATTGTCTGGAGACTTTATACATGGAAATTTTTACATAGATCTTTTATACACCTTTGATGATGAATAAAATTAATAATAAAGATAATCTATGTAAGAGATGTAATGTAGAAATTAATGCTGACTGGGCTCATATGTTTTATGACTGTATGAAGTTGAAAGAATACTGGAAGTCAATTAATGAATTTTTGCAGGCTCTTTTTACAGATAATTTCATTATTTCTAAGTCTCTTATATTATTCAACACACCTGTACCTCAATGTGTTAAAAAGATTAAGCTTCCCTTGTTATGGTCTATCCTAGCAGTGGCTAGGAAAATAATAACTAGAAATTGGATTTCAGATACACCTCCTTCGTTCAATGAATTTAAAAATGTTATGAATATAATGTGTCATATGGAAATAAGCACAATTAGAATGAGAACAACTAGAAAAACATCACACTTTATTGTATGGGATAATTTACAAAATTTGTTAAAAAAATTCTAATTTCAATAGCACAGTATTTTAGTTTAATTAATTGATCTGATTGTAGTGGATGTCTTTGTAAATACTTTAGTTGTTTTGTTGAATATTATAATAATACCTATTTTTAATTATTTGTATAAAATTGTTATGATATTTCTCTTATATGTTAAAACAATAAACTTGTTTTGAAAAAAAAAAGAGTTTCACACTTCTTCAGGCCAAGGATTTTTTTATCACACATTAAATTCTCAGAAGTTACATTATTATACAGCAGAATCTGTAGTCCTGAAGAAATTGGGGAGGGCATGTTCTAAAAATAGCAGTGTAACAAAAGATAAAAAAAAAACAGCCAATCAATATCTGCTCCAGATGCCAGTATGACCAGAGACAGACATACTAGAGTTTCAAAGTTTATAGAGGTACACTTGAAAGCTGTGAACCATCATGTACGGTTTACATTTTTGGCACACACACACACACACACACACACACACACACACACACACACACACACACACACACACACACACACACACACACACACACACACACACTGCACCACTCTCTGCCCTAATATGACCTCTTGGTCAGATAGCTAACTGATGAGCAGGAATGGAAGATGCTGGAATCCATAACACCTTACTGCCTCTGGCTGCGTATCAGGCTAATCTTCTACAATAGCTAAAACATTTCTCTGAAAGATGAGTGATGGTCCAAATATGAACAGTATCACTGAGCTATTTTGTTACTCTCTAGAGTTTTACACCAGTTTTTGCTTCTTCCTTTTACCAGTATGCCAAGGTACAAATGTCTGATGTTGCAGCCACATATTGTCACTTGCTTTGGTCTTCCTTATAATTTGCAGTATATTTTATAGAATCACAGATAGTTTGTAGTGGTTCACGAGCATGGCACAGTATTTTGCCATTGGTCAATCAGTTTTGAAATGTGTCTCATATAAATCTGTAGAATGAGTATATCCACTAATTATTATATTCCATTCAATATCCCTAAGTTACATTTGCATTAATGACTGCCTCCAACAAAACAAGTCTGTATAACTATAGCAACATCCAGACCTCTACCAAGAAATTATCTTAAGGAAATCTTGTATACACATGGTTAGCAAATAGTCCTTTGTCTAGTACCAACAAACTATATTAACTCATTACCTCTAATGGAGCTCTGGAAGTTTGCATTGTAACTTGCAATGGATGGAGCCTAAGCCTTTTAACAGAATCCAATTATGTTCTCACATTTCAAACAAATGTTCATATTTCTGGAACCATGGGGGTTACTAAAGAAGTATAAATGGCAAACTCTTCAGCACAAACAATTTTTAGTGGTAGTATTCTTTCTGTTCTAGGTCTTAAATGGGATTTTATAAGTCATGGTAAACAAAGTAACCATTAAGTTTGTTATATTTTGTAAACAATTTATATTATCTAAGCTGCCAGTCAAGTTACACACACATACTGGCAGCAGCATTCTAGCAGTGATTCCTTCTGTACAACATGTCTGATGCCATGACATCATATCCAAAAACTATCAGCTCAGTCCATGTAGATATACCACTGACAAGAGCCTTTAACTTTTCTGAGCCCAGTGATGCACTAATGTATACTAGTATCCTGTTCAAGTGACATGACTGTGTATTAAGGTTTTGGCTAAACCATGATGTTCATCGTGCATACAGCTGCAGTAATCACAGATGGGTTCTCTGCCGTCAGGCGGGTCCTCGGTCGGCCGAATTCCAAAGTCTAGGTCCGGCGTTGGTTGTTGTCGCTTTCTTTCCTGACGTCAGTGCGATAGGGGTATATAAGACACAGCCAACGCCATTTTCTTCAGTCTTTTTTGCCGCGCGGTGCCCGAAGCAGAAGCAGTTCGCAAGTGCTGGTCGGCCAGCTCCTGAATTTACGAAAAATTGGAAACCGAAGTTCCCCGTTGGGGAAACTTTTCTTGCCTCAGACCGATGTCAGACAAAGTTAACAATTGTATTTCTTGTGGGAAGCAAATACCGCATAAGGATTTCCATTCCCTCTTGTTTAGGCCCAGACCACGACGTCTCAGGCTGTCACTTTTGCGCTACTTTCAATAAATGCACTATTAAGCGTCGGGCGGAGTTCGCCCATCACTTTTTTGGTAAAGCCTTTGATTATAAAATGTCGTCGGAGACTCCGACTACCGTTTTGTCCAAAAAACGCAAGGACAAGGACCGACACGCAAGGTCCACGGTCTCCACCGACACCATGCCAAAACCGGCTACATATGGTCCGGTTCTCAGCGAGACGCCTACGCAGCCCCTGACTACCGATGACACTTCTTTGGCGGTGTCTTCTGTAACCGAGACTGCAGATACCTCGGCCCATACCCAGACTACAACCACCGAAGCCACTGTGAGTGTTGAGCCTCCTAATGTGGACAGGTCCACTTCCACCCATGGTGTCTTTAGACCCTCATCTTCCTTTTCCATTAAGGCCTTTACTAAGTCCAAATCAGCCATGCATCCCAAGAGGCCTGTTGCACAGGGCCCATCTCCAGGCCCCATGCCTAAAAATCAGATGCTAAAAATGGCTGAGGATTTAATTACTCTTATCAGGGGTTCCCAACCCCCTCCAGACAAGAGACCCAGAGTGGAGGAAGATTCTCCCTCTTCTGACCAGGGCTCTATTTTTTCAGAACATTCTGATGTAGAGGAACACTCGTACTCCCCTTTTGAAGATTCTGATGCAGAGCAGTCCATTCCTTCTGTATCTCCCCAGTGGATTTTTGTTTTGGGGTAACCTTGCACACCTTGAGGGAACACTTCCATTGGGAAGGCCAAGACTTTTCTGATTCCAAGAAAAGACTTAGGGAATTTCTTTTGTTACCTCAACACAGACCTCTGGCGATACCTCCTGTCTTGGACATACTTGATGATGTTTACTCGGAGGCTTGCCTTAATCCGGATTCCCTGCCGCCTGCCCCAGTCAAGCCTGATAGGTACTACAGAGTTCCTAACTCTCACCAATTTCTTTACAAAAGCCATAATGCTGACCCTGAAACCATTTCTCAAGGCCCCAAGGGAATGAAGGCCTCTACTGCTAAGAATCCACTACCTTCAAAGAGAGTCTAGATCCTTAGAAAGGTGGGGAAAAAAGGTATATACCTCGGCCACCCTAGCCATGAGGGCCTTAAATTGTCAGTTCCATATGCTTAAATATCATCAGTTTCTGTTATCACAATTAAGAAATAAAATGTCTCAACCTGAACAACCAGATTTGAAGGAGTTGCAGGATATGATGCATAGTGCAGAACAAGTGGGTAAACACACCTTACAATGTGGCTATGATGCCCTAGAGGCCTCAAGCAGAGCTGCTGTTACAGGATCAGTTGTTCGTAGACATGCTTGGCTTAGGGAACAAATCTTGCCTGATCATGTTAAAGCTAAACTACTAGATGCTCCTTTACAAAAGGATGTACTATTTGGTACTAATGCTGAGGAGATACTACGGAAAATGGAAGAAAAAGCTAAATCTATGCAAACTGTCAAAGCTTTTCTACAGGTTCAACCACCACGTTTTAGCAGAAATTGGCCTTCTAAAAACTGGTCCTTTCCAGCCACGGACAAGCCCCAAAGAGGTAGATACAGGCACACAAGGGGCAGAGGACAATCTCAAGGATCATACAGAGGCAGACAATGGCAAACTCCAGCACCAAGAGGTGGCGAAGACAGTGCACAACAATACAGGAAACAAACCCAATGACTTCCTCCTTTCCATGCCAAGCAAGTCTCAGCTGGCAGCACCCTTGGGAGGAAAGCTGGCATTATTTACAAGAAATTGGCATATTATCACAACAGACAAATGGATCCTGGACATTATAAACAGAGGCTACAGATTTCATTTTCACACTCTTCCAAAATGAGAGGCATGCCAAACCTGCCACACAATCAAAGGGCAGAGGCACAAATACAAATTTCAAAGCTCATGGACATGAAAGCTATTCAAGAGGTACCTACTCACGAACAGGGTCAAGGTTTTTATTCCAGACTATTTCTGGTACCAAGGAAAGGAACCGACTGGAGACCCATTTTGGACTTATCCATCCTAAACACATTTCTACTCGTACCAAAATTCAAGATGCTCACATTACAGCAGCTTCTTCCCATGCTGGGCAAGGAGTTTTGGCTGGTAACATTGGACCTCAAGGAGGCATACCTGCATGTCCCAATCAGAGAAAGCTGCAGAAGATACCTCAGATTTCTTGCAGGTTCAATCCACTATCAATTCTCTGCATTGCCCTTTGGCTTATCTACTGCGCCCAGAGTATTCACGAAATGCCTGGCATCAGTAATTGCCTACTGCAGACTTCAAGGGATACAAATTTACCCTTATTTGGATGACTGCCTGATCCAAGTGGACAGCAAGCACATACTTCTGGAACATCTGGCTTATGTAACACGGTTATTGAATTCTCTGGGATACACAGTCAACAAAGAGAAATCCAGGCTAACACCATCTCAGAAAATAACTTTCCTGGGTGCCAACTTGGACACAAACACCCAGATGGCCTATCTCATGCCAGAAAAACAGGGGCAACTGACTCAGTACTTCAAAATACTAGCAAATTGTACCAGGCTCACTGCAAGGAAAATCCTGCAGGCTCTGGGCTTCATGGCATCTTGCATTCTTTTAATCCCATGTGCAAAGTTGCATATGAGGAAACTTCAATGGTACCTAAAAAAAAAACCTATGGTCTCAACACAGCCACAGTTTGGAAACAATAATACCAATAATCCCATGTTTGCAAAAGGAATTTCTATGGTGGGCTCAAGCATGTCAAACATACACAGGTCTTCCATTCTGCAAGCCTCAAGCAAATCAAGTCATCACAACAGACGCCTCAGACTACGCCTGGGCGCACATGACAGACAGGTGCATTCAGGGCAAGTGGTCCCAAAAGGAAAAGCACCTTCACATCAATCAAAAAGAAATGCTACCAGTGATAAATGCAATTACAGCTTTCAAGGACCTCCTGCATTCAGGGCAATTATTGATAAGAACAGACAACACCACAGAAATGTGGTACATAAACAAACAAGGAAGAACGCATTCATACCCCCTGTGCAGACTAGCCATGTCACTTTGGAACTTGGCTCTGGAATGGCAAATCGAACTTCAAGCACAGTACTTGCCAGGTTTGGAAAACACGCTGGCAGACAATCTAAGCAGAAATATGACAGACCCACACAAATGGAAGTTGCATCCTCAAGTGTTTACAAAGATAATCCAAGCGTGGGGAAGGCCAGACATAGATCTCTTCGCCTCCCACAGGAATCATCAATTGAAAAAGTTCTGTTCAAGGACCTTTCATCCAAAGGCCTGGAGAGTGGACGCCCTTTCTTTCAGTTGGGCAGCATGGACAGTTTACGCTTTCCCACCTTTGCCTCTTCTGCCCAAGGTGCTCTTGAAAGCAAGAGCAGACAGACCAAAGATGATACTGATTGCTCCAGACTGGCCAAGACAACACTGGTACCCACTCCTGAGGAGCCTAACATACTCCTCCCTGGTCCCTACCTCTAATGCCTCTTCTACTGACTCAGCACAGTTACAAAACTCTTCACAGTCAGCTGAAAACACTCAATCTCGCTGCATGGAAAATTCCTTAACACCACAACAGACCCTACTCTCCAAAGAGGTGCAGGATGTCATTTTGGAGGCCAGAAGGCCATCTACTAGAAAGGCTTACTCCGCAAAATGGAAACGTTTTTGCTCTTGGAATGAGAAAAAAGGCCAGGATCCTAGAAAACTGAATTTGCCTCAGATATTACAGTATCTAGCAGAGCTGTTGAACAGTGGACTTTCATTTTCCTCCATAAAAATTCATGCCTCAGCCATTTCTGCAGAATTCAACACTGATCCACCCTTATTCTCTCACCCATTCTTAAGACAGTTCCTCAGAGGGGCTAAGAATATAAGACCTCCAAGGAAACAACCAATACCAGCCTGGGATCTTAATTACATTCTAGAAAAATTAACATTGCCTCCCTTTGAACCAGCTGCCTCAACAGATTTGCAATATTTGTCCTGGAAAACAGCTTTCCTTCTGGCCATTACCTCAGCTCGTAGGGTTTCGGAACTACAAGCCCTCATGGCTGTGCAGCCCTTTCTCATCTTCCATCAGGACAGGGTTTCCCTTCGAACCAACCCGTCATTTATGCCTAAAGTGGTATCCAGGGTAGCTTTAAATCAAGCCATACACTTACCTACCTTTTACCCCAATCCTCAAAACAAAGGGGAAAGGCTGCTACACTCCTTAGACATCCATAGACAGCTATGTTATTATTTGGACAGAACAAAGCCTTTCAGGAAATCGGAACAACTTTTTGTGTCCTATGCTGTAGTAGCTCAAGGGAAGCCAGTTACCAAACAGACAATTTCAAGATGGATAGGCCACTGCATACGGTTTTGTTACTCCTTTCATGGAAAATCTGTTCCTACAGGCATCAGATCCCACTCCACCAGGGCCACGGCTACCTCTACAGCCTTCCTCAGAGGAGTTCCTACCAAAGATATTTTGGAGGCAGCCACTTGGAGTTCTGTGCATACCGTCACAAAACACTACCACCTGCCTTTATACTCCAAAACTAGAGCAGGCTTTGCCACTGCTGTGTTGCAGGGCATTCTGGCTCATCCCAGTACCACCTAGTGCCTACCACCCTGTGCGTAGCTTTGGGATTCTACCCATCTGTGATTACTGCAGCTGTATGCACGATGAACATAGTACAGTTTTGTACCTACCATAAATGTAGATGTTCGAGTGCTAATACAGCTGCAGTACAGGTTTCCCTCCCTCCTTCCCCTCTTGGTAAAGGCCTAGGGGCTAACCCCTCCTCATACAACCTGATTGGGTTATCCTTCTATGGTATATTTGCTTGCAACTACTGATTTTTGATTATATTGCATTGCATGAATATATATATAATTTATGTATTGCCTTCCTTCTGGGGGCACCTGACATCTGGGGCAAGAAAGACTGAAGAAAATGGCGTCGGCTGTGTCTTATATACCCCTGTCGCACTGACGTCAGGAAAGAAAGTGACAACAACCAACGCCGGACCTAGACTTTGGAATTCGGCCGACCGAGGACCTGCCTGACGACAGAGAACTCATCTGTGATTACTGCAGCTGTATTAGCACTCGAACATCTACATTTATGGTAGGTACAAAACTGTACTTTTTGATGTTTAACTTTGATGTGAATGCATATTTTGTTTTGTTACAGTTATTATTGTCCTAATATCTGTATGTTATTGTTTATCTTTGCATCCTTCATCAACAGATAAATAAGACACATTGGAGTGGTAGATTCATATCCCAGTGTATCTACCACCTCTGGAACAAACTTCCACTACAAGTCAAGCAGAGTTACACCCTTTCCACCTTCAAAGTAAACCTAGATATTTGGATGGGTAGCCTCATATTCTCTACTGTTCTAGCTTGTCTTGCTCTCCTTCAGGTTAAAGGGAAAATCTGAATAGGGTTTTTTAACTAGAATAGGCTCTTTTTTTCCTAACTTTTATTTATATTTGCTTATTCTTTGTAATATAGTTGTGGGTTTATAATGGTGATATCTGGCTGCTTTTGAACTTTCCATGCTCTTCAATTACATTTTACTTTGTTTTAGATTATGTTCTTTATTTAAAGTTAACAATGAAAGCAAACCATGTAATATACGTGTTATACTCTATAAGCATTTTGTGTGATCTGCTTTATTATGACTTTAAGATGTAAATGTATATTTTTATGTTTTCTTTTTTTTGTGTGTTAATACTTTGTGTGCCAAGTTTTATAGATTCATAGATTATTACTAGGCTAATTGCCATCATGGACCATTTTAAACCTAGCCAATTATCTCCTGTGAGAATCAAACCCTGCACCTTATGTTTCTAAGGTAAGCACCTTAACCATTATGCCACCCTCCCTTAGTGGTATTTATTTCATTTATACACTAAAATGTATTTAATATATAATTTGGTTGTTTCTTCCCTGACCTACACTTTAAAAATATTAATTTAACATATTTACAATATATACACAGAAAGGAATAAATTCGGCTTCACATGTTGTTTTAGGAATGCATTGAATCATCAAGGCAATCTTATACAAATAACACATTAAGAATCATGGTATTTCAATAGCAACATTTCAAGATTTCCCAATAACTAAAGGTCTTGGTATGATTTATACAGCTTATTCTGATCACTACTTTTTCATTTTTACATAATATTGTTGTTAAATTTAAAAAATAAAAAAAAAAAACTTAAAAGAAATTTAAAACAATTCTTTGAATGTAGGAACAGAGTTTGATTTCCAATTTTTTTGTAATAACTTTTCTGGCGACTGCCAAAAGAGCCCAAAATAGTTTTTGCTCTTTGGCTTTTACAGATAAAGTGGAACATTCATTAGTAGTATGGCTCTAGTTAAAGAACAATTATCAGGCCATAACCCCCATAAAAAACATACTTGTCTCTTCCCAATTTACATTTAATTTTTCACAATCCATAAACATGTGCATCCAATCAGTTTTTACATTTTTACCACATCTCTAACAAACTGAAGACGTCATTTTACTAAACTTAGAGGTTTTCTAGGGAGTAACAAACATTTTATGTATATATATTTTCACATAAAAAACTTTCCAGTATAAATTTGAAGAAGTTTGACTAACTGATTCAAGTAACAAATCTTTATTCTTGCCATCTACTGAGTCATTCAATCCACCACTATCTAAAAAGTTCCAGAATTTTGCATCAAAGTTATTATTATTATTTATAATTAACTTATATAGCTTGGACAAGCTTCCTTTATATGTCAATCTACCTTTGATAATTATTTATTATTTAATTATTTTACATTTGTTAACCGGGTTAGTCTGGCTGAGCTTTTGGTTCATTTTCAGCAGAGACCCGGGGAGAAAAGCTCCTCAGGACTAGAAAACAATTTATTAAATTTTAGTAACATAGTAGTAACAATCAGCTATAGGATCTTACAAGCAGAGACCTGGAGAGAAAAAAAAGCTCCTCAGGCAATTCAATTATACAGAATATTAACAATTAACAGACAAATCTGTGAGTTGTTACAAACAAGGTTTTAAACAATTAGCAGAAGAAAATGTGACTAGTTACAATATTATTTAAGCTGCTTAGAGTAAAATGAGTTAATAGTTAGGCAGATGCTTATTTAAAGTGGGTAGGATCTAGTTGTATAGGAATTTGGAAACAAGAAAGGAAAGTAAGAATAGCTAGTAGGAGATGTAGGGAAGGTAGAGTATAGGAGACAGACTAGACAGGTAGGTTGTTTTGAGACTGTAAAAATTAAGAGTAGTTGGAGACAGAGGAAGGGAAGAGGTAGAAGAGGCAGGGGAATAGTGTTAGAGATACATTAAGAGTGAGGTGGTGAAATAGGTGAAAGGATGGTAGTTTCAGGATGGTTGGCTACAGTGGCAAGACCACTTTGTTTTTAGGTATTTCCTTGTGGCTAATTTGTAACTTTTGCTATGCTGGAGGGATTTTATTTCCAAGGGGAGTTGGTTCCAGGATGTAGCTGGGTTATAGTTATAGAGAAAGCAGCCTATTTTGGTTTTGGGTTTGTAGATGTCTAATAATTCTTGATTTGAGCTGTGTAGTGTCCTAGCAGGGGAATATTTGGAATTGATAGTGGAGAGGCTGGGGCAGAAGGAGGGTAGATAGAGGATAGAGTGGATGATTTGTAGTTGGTATAGTTGGAGCAGCTGAGGGAATTCTAGCCAGTCTAGTTGCTGTAGTGCTAAGCAGTGGTATGAATTGTAGGTTTGGTTAGCTGCAAATCTGGCAATCTTATTATAGGTAGTTTCAAACTTGGAAATAAATGTAGAATTTAGGTTTGTGAATATGTGGCGGTTGTACAGGAGAGTTGGGTGTAATAAAGCCTGGGAGAGAGTTATTTGGGCAGTGTTAGCTAAGTATTTCTTGCTAGGGAAAAGGTGTCCAAGTTTCTGATGAGTTCTTTTTACCAAGTTAGTAATATGGAGATCAAACTTAAGCTGATCATCTATTGTAACACCTAGCAGATTCAGCTGAGATGATAGTGTTGTTGCAGGATAAGATGATAAATGTACTTTTGAGTGTGGTGATGTTTTTAGGGAGGAAGAGTAGGAGCTTAGTTTTTTTTTTGGATTAAGTATTAGTTTTTTATCACTAAGCCAAGTCTCAATGGTGTGGAAGGATGCCTGGGTAGTTGAGTGGAGGTCATTTGGGTTGTCAGCAATTGTTATAACAGTTGAGTCATCAGCATATTGCACAAGAAATGACTGGGGACAAGAGAAGTACAGCAAGTTGGTGAAAATATTAAATAGTAGTGGTCCAAGTATGGACAGCACTCACATATATATATATATATATATATATATATATATATAAAACAGCATTCATATATTCATATAATGGGAGAATAATGTTCTGTTCCTCTCCACTCATAGTATCCAGAAATTCATTTACTTTTTAATGATGGATAATATTAACTGGCTAATAGACTCATCCAACTTATATTCTTTCATTAATTATTATGGGGGCTTAGCGTTCCCTTTTTCAAAGCAATCAGGCCATAATACTAATCCATTCCTTTCTAGTAAATTCATTTTAACATTGTTCTTAGTTTTCTTAAATCTAGAGGTATGTGCAATAGGAAAACACAAAAACTTCCATTTTGATATTAATGGAGTTTTAAAAGCATACTTCTTAACTGTTATAAGAATTGAGTTCATATATGCAGAGTCTAAAAATTGGACTGAATTTCCTTCTAAGGTAAATTTTGTTAACCAGATGAAAGGATTGTTACATATTTCTAATTTAACATCTTTAATAAACTTATAAGAATTTAGCATAATCTGCTTCTGGATAGTTTTCTATTGACTAGTATAAGTTGAGTCTATCTAGGCTATGATAGAGTTAAAACTTGCGGCAAGAGAATAAGATTACAAAAATCAAAAAACACTGCTCCAGGGTAAAGTATCACCTCACAAAAAGTTAAAGTACAGACTAAATAAGAGGTAGATACACCACAACACTCAAAGCAAACCAATTGAGAGGCAGTAATAAATCCCAGGAAAGATGCTAAAAAAACATTCTTTTATTAAAAGTAGTAAGTGCTTTCACGTCTCTCAGGACGCTTCATCAGACTTAAGTCATTAATAAAATAATGTTTTTTTTAGCATCTTTCCTGGGATTTATTACTGCCTCTCAATTGGTTTGCTTTGATTGTCGTGGTGTATCTACCTCTTATTTAGTCTGTAAGAAAATAAGATTCTACAGCTGGGAATTTGATATCACCATGGTCCCATAATCTTATATGATTTCTATTAGCAATTCTTGGCTTTTTAGGATACCATAAGAATAAAGTTATCATTTTTTTTCATTTCCTTTAAAAGTCTTTTTTTTGTCAGGTATTAACGCTATTGAATGAAAAAATATATATATATATATATATATATATATATATATATATATATATATATATATAAAATCTTGGGTAATAAATCATTTTAATAAGCACTAACCTATCCTCAAAAGTAAAAAAAAAAAAACATGAATTCCATTTTAATAAGAAGTAACACTTCTTCAATTAATTTTTCAAAATTATTATTAATAATTTTACTCACACCCAGCTGGAGTTTTATTCCTAAATATTTTAGTTCTTTTCCTTCCCAATTATATTTATAGTTATCGTTAAACTTACTATCTAGTAATTGATTTAACACTAAAGTTTCAGTCTTTTGCTATTAAATTTCAGCACAGACACTTCTTGAAACTTTTCAATTTCCTCATCTATTTCTTTGATTGAATAATTTAAATCTCCTACAGTTAGTAAAATATCATCTGTAAAAAGCTGTATTTTAGATTGATAATCTCTATTAATTGAGAATCAATCAATGTTTCCATTGCTTCTTATACTATTAGTTAAGGGTTCGATAACTAATGCAAACAGTAAAGGGGACAAGGGAAACCCTTGTATTGCCCCTTTGTTTAAAGTGAATCATTGAGAAATGTAAGATTCAATTTTGACGTATGCTTTGGAGTCTCTATACAGATTTTTTAATATTCCAATAAACTGTTCTTGAAATGCAAATGCTTCTAAAGTTTTAAACAAGTTTTAAACAAGTAGTTTCAAGCTACAGAATTAAAAGCTCTCTATATCGAAGCTAATTAGGGCCAATTTCTTGTTAATTCATTTTGCTAAATCTAAGATAGTTACTTCCCTTTTTATATTATCGCATGTTAAACTATTGACTATAAATCCTGTTTGATCTTTATTAATTAATTTATCTACTATATCTCTTAATCTTGTGGTGAAAATGAAAGTAAATATTTTATAGTCTACATTTAATAATGAAATAGGTTTGTTAGTGTGAGGGCATTCTTAGTGAATTCACTATAGTACATTAAGGTAGAATAATAAACCTGAAAATATAGAGTCAGACTTGTGTTTACAAGTATGCATTCATCTTCAGAGAAATACATAATGTTACTTTCTCAAGGGAAGGATACAATCTTGCTGGCTAAGATGTACAGAAATAAGGTTTACATAATGTTCCTTTCTCAAGGGAAAGATGTACATAGCAATGGAATGCTAGATAAACAGGCACATGCAAGAGCAGGCTTGGAAACCAAAGCAACCAAGGATAAAGACAGATATAAAGCACTACAGGGTTTTGGTATTATTGAAATATACCTAAGATTCAGTTAGTGAAGTCAGTTAGTCCGGACAGACATAAACAAAAAATTAAATATCCAGCATTTCAGAAAGAAAGTTAAAATACAGACACTTCAGCCTGAGTACAGAAGACAGGTCAAATAAAGACTGTTTCAGTATATATTATTCAGGAGAATCAGAATACACGTGCAGAAACTTTGGATATATTTAGCAGCACTGTTATTACTAACCAGCATTCCAACATTTCTACAGACTGTTATTGTTTATTAACACTGTTAATGAAGACAGTATTCGGATATTGTGAACATCTAATAAAGCCTTATTAAATGAACTACAGTGTTTGTAGAATTCATTCTGAAAGTGCACAAGACTTGGTCCATAAAGGAGAGACTGGCACCTGTTCAGCACAAGTTTGGGTAATAAAAAAAAAAAAAAAACCTTTCATTCCAGTCTAATTTCAGTTGATTCCAGTTAATTCCAGTATATCACAGTCTTACTGATTGTTTTCAAGGTCTATATGAGGAGACTAACTTAGTATCCTTTCCTTGTTTAAGTATAGGTGAAAGTATATGTCCAAGAGGAGGAATTATTTTGTCACTCTAAATTATCCTGAAAACGTCACTCAGTTATTCTAAAATATTTAATGGAAACAGACTATGTAATTCCATACTTAAGCCATCTAGCCTTGGAGCTTAACAATTTTTACTTTTAAACAAATGTTAAAATTGCACTGTCTATTGCCTATGTTTATTACCTTATGAACAGGTGCCTTATTGTACCATGATGTCTCTTTTTTATAGCAAATGAAACCTTTTTCTGTTGTCTATTGATTTAAATCTTTAAACATCGTACTGTTTAATCCATTTTCTTTTTTATTGTATAGCCTATCAAGCATGATGGCTATTTTCTGAAGATTAACTGAAATCGGCACTAAAGGGATAACTTTATAACTGGTCCTGAATCATAATTGCTATATACTATATTAACTGGTGTCTGTAAATTCTTATCTAGATTTCTTAATAATGCTATTTGCCTTTTTAGCTTCTATGTGTTGTAATAGATGTCTACCTCCTAAATTTGTGTCTAAAATATTTTGTAGCTATTTATGAGCTATAATAGTTTACTAAGCTTATGCTCTCTGTATTTCAGGTCTATACCTTTACATTTTCTGTTACTATCTTTTTAACTTTCTAAATAATATACAATAATTATGTAAATGGAACTGTACTTTGTAAATTAATTAACAAATGAAGCCTGCCCTGTTATGCCTTGAGTCTAATGAATAACTATTACTACCTATTCTTTAGATAACTTAACTGTCATAAATAATTTATTTATTTGTTTGTTTGTTTATTTATTTAGTTATTTATTTATTTGTTTGTTTGTTTGTTTATTTATTTATTTATTTATTTGCAGTTTGTTAACCGGGAAAGTCCATTGGGCCTAGAAGAGCCCATTTTCAATGAAGGCTCGGGGAGAAAAGCTCCAAACAGAAAACAGTATTTACTATATTCACAATAAAAACTCAAATATAGTATCTCTATATTTACAGTAATAAAGAAACAAAAATTCAAGTACTACATCATATATGGGGACAATAAAATTGAACAAATGAAACTAGAAATAGTGAATAGGAAGGGGTAAAAGGGGAGGAAGGCTTCAGGTGAGGTGAAAGCTGGAGCATTCCCAGAGAGAGGAGAGATAAGAGTAGAGTAAGGTCTTAAAGGTACAGAGATTCTGGGTAGTTCTAATATGAGGGGAAAGTGAATTCCATGATCTGGCAAGGGAAAAAGATAATAAGAGTTGCCTTGGAGAATGTATAGGTTTGTAAAGTTTGAGGAGATTTTGATTTGTGGGTCTTAGTGTTCTATGTGGCTGGTGCGTTTTTAGGGCAGACAAGAGAGAAGGACAGTTAGAGGGTTTGAAAATGAGCTTATGCGCTGTTGTAAGTTGAATGAAAGACAGGTAGTTCGAGAGTTCCAACCAGTTTAGTGCATTGTGGGAGTTGCGGTGATGTGTGGAAGATTTGGATCCCGTGGCGAACTTGGAAATTTTATTATAGCATGAAGATAATATTGATTTGAGGGTTGATTGGAGATTAGTAAGGAGAGAGGCTCCATATAGAAGAGAGGAAATGAGGTAAGTGGTAGATAGGAGTTGTTTGGATGAGAGATTAAGGTAGTGTCTGTGATGGTAAAGCATTCCAAGCTTTTAATGTTTTTTTTATATTAGTTTGTAGGTGGGTGTTGAATTTCAACTGGTCATCAATAAGGACACATATCAGTTTTGCACAGGGAACTATTTCAATAGAGGTCTTATTGTGACTGAGTATAGAGAAGGAAGTTTTGTCAATAACAGTGTGTCTAGAGGGGGTGAAAATCATTATTTTGGATTTGGATGCATTAAGAGCTAGGCAGTTATCTATCATCCAGGACTCGGCGCAGGAGAAACTTTCTTGAGTTAAATTCATTAGCTTGGGGAGAGATTTGGTGGAGCAGATGGTGGTGGTAGTCATCCACATATTGGATGACTTTAGCATTAGGGATGTTTTGATGGAAGTCATTAATAAAAATGTTGAATAGTAAGTGGCCCAATAGGCTGGCCACAGTGGTGCAGCGGTTAGCGATGCTGGCTCACAGCAAGAGGTTCTCTGGTTCGATCCTTGGCTGGGGTGCCTTCTGTGCGGAGTCTGCATGTCCTCCCTGTGGTCGTGTGGGTTTCCTCCGGGTGTTCCAGTTTCCTCTCACATCCCAAAGACATGCTGTATGTGGATTGGAGACCTTAAATTGGCCCTAGGCGTGAGTGCGTGTGTGTGTGTGCACCTTCTGTGGAAGGTTGGGCACCAGGCTGGCAACTCAACACCATAAAACTCAACTGCCAATCATGAGCAGACAGGTGATCCACTGTGGTGACCCCTAACTGGGAAAAGCCAAAGAAGAAGAAGAAGTAAGGGGCCCAATATAGAGCCTTGTGGAACACCTGTTGAAGTGTGAAGGAAAGAAGAAGTACAGTTGTTCAACTTTACACCTTGTTCCCTGGCTGAGAGGTAGCTGGTGAACCAGTTGATAGAAGAAGAGGAAAGGTTGAGATCAGAGAGCTTGGAAAGGAGGAGCTTGTGGAAGACAGTATCGATGGCCTTGGATAAGTCAAGGAGGAGGGTAGGAACTATTTTTCCAGAATCCCGAGAAGAGATAATGATTTTGAGAAAGGAGAGCAGGCCAGTAGTGGTGCTGTGTCCTGATCTAAAACTGTGTTGTGTTGGGATCAATAGTTGGTTGTCTAGCAGGTAGGGTAAGAGTTGTAGGTTGATACATTCTTCAAGAATCTTAGACTTAGGGGACAGGATAGCTATTGGGCAAAAATTGGAGATTGCAAAGTTGCTACCCCCTTTGTGAATGGGGGATGATGACGGCTTTTTTCCAAAGGAGTGGTACATAGGACTCTTGGATGGAGCAATTAATTAGGATGGAGATGGGTAGAGCTATGCCATTGGCAGCTAATTTCAGAAAGTTGGATGGAATATTATCAGGGGCATTAGAATTTTAATTTTAGTAGGAGTTTTTTTATAATATGTGTAGGAATAGGCTTGAGAGTAAAGGGAGGGAGCTGAATATTATTGGTGGTTGAAGGGGCAAGATTAAGTGTGTTGGACGAGGTATTATTTGGGAAAGATGAGGTAAGTTTGGCTATAGAATCAATGAAAAAGGAATTGAACTGTGCAGCTAGGACATGGTCAGGAGAGTCTGGGTCAGGGCAGGGGTTCTATTTTTGCCAGGACAGAAAACTGAGGAGATGCTACTCCAGAATTTTTTGTGGTTGGTTTTATGGTTGTTTTGAAGTTTAAGATAGTAGGATTTAGGGTTGATAGCTATTTGTTTGTTTTTTACCTGATTTTGGAGTTGCTTGTATTCAGTGAGGGAGTTGGGTGTTTTGAATTTTTGATAGTATTTCCAAGATTTATCTCAGAGATGCATAAGGATTTTAGTCTCTTTGGTTAGCCAGGGGACAGTTTTAGATTTGACTCTTTTAGTTCTGGAGGGGGCAAAGCAGTTAAGTAGATCAATGAAAACTGTGTTAAAGTGGGAAACAGCGGCATCCAGAGGAAGGAACTTTAGAGGGTTGCAGTTTGTCTGTTTTAAGGCATTGGATAAGGTTTGAGAGTTGAATTTTTTAAGGTGCAGGTTGTGATATATTTGTGCTGTAGGTGGAAGGGAGAAGGAGAATGGTGTGCGAAAGCAGGAAGATGATCGCTAAGGGAGTCAGGAAGGGTACCACTGTCAGAAATCATGTTGGGATGGGAAACAAGTATCCCATCGAGGATGCTGCCTGTGGTATTATCTTTGTTTAGTCTAGTAGGGGTGTTGATTAGCTGAGTGAAATTATATAGGTTAATGCTCTGAGAGGGTGTAGATGAGTGTATGGAAGACCAGTTAATATTAACGTCACCTAGGATTATTGTTTCATTATTTATGTTGGTGGTGAACCAGGAGGGAATATCCTCCAGAATAGGGATATTGTTGTCTGGAGGTATGTAAAGGGTAACTATACATGAACTTTTATTGCTGTTAACTTTTAGGAGGGCCAAGGTTAGCTCAGCAGTAGCAAATTAGGGTATGGGCTTAGTATATGGTGTCACTGTTAAGGAGGAGGAGAAAAGTAAGGCTACTCCACTACCTTTCTTTTGGGATCTATCATTTCTTATGAGTCTATAGTTGGGTGGGGTTATTTCAGTGTCTTTTATATGTGGCTTTAGCCATGTTTCTGCAATAGAGAGAATATCAGGATTGTTATGGGAGATCCAGGCATGAAAATCAGGTATTTTATTGCATAGGCTCCTGGCATTAATTGTAGTGAAGAGTAGAGATTTATGGGGAGGGGGTGTGCAATTCAAGTAAGGGGTGAAGGAGAGGTTATATGATGCACCAGGGTTAAGGTGATTGTTGCCAGAAAGGAGGAGGAGGAGATTAGTTTAGAATATAGTAAAGATAGGTATTTATGTTCTATGGGGTTGTAAGTTAGGGTATCAAAGCCTATAGAGCCTAAGTTGATGGATATAGGAAGTGAATTATAGAAAACAGGGAAGAGTTTTCTGTTAAAAAGGAGACCATCATCATGGATGTAGAGATGGGGAGATATATGGGCTGTGGAGGGTGATTCATTTTTAATGTGTATAGAAGTTGTATGACAGGGAGAATAATGGAATTGGGAGAGAGTGGTGAGGAGGAGTAGGTAGAAGAAAACGAGAGGTTGGAATAAAGACAGTAGCGCCTGTAAAGGTTTTATTTGCATGATAGATGTTAGATTATATTAAGTGAGGGTGATGCTTGGGAGAAAATGCAGGGCAAAGGGTAGGTGAAAGAATTAGAGTGTAATGTTCCAGAGTGTAGTGTTACAAAGTGAAGGGCTGTGCTTATCAGAGGGAGGGAGATGAGCTAGAAAAAAGATGGAGGTAGAAACAGTGATGAGTGGGTGGGAGGGGCTGATCCTAATGGGGTAATTGTAGTGTGGGAGTGGTCAGAGAGGTAAAAGTGTTGAGGTGTTGGGGTGGGTCGATTTGGGGGCAGGGTAAGAGAGCGGAGTGAGCCCGGAGGGTGAACAGAGTTGGTAGAGCCAGAGAAAGGGGAACAGGAAGAAATCTAAGAAGCAATCAGCCACACAGTCTTTAAGAAACACGTAGAGCTGTTGGCCTGCTCAGAGGTAATTTTAAATCAGTAAAATGTAAATCTGTGAGTTCTTACTATTTCTGGTGAGTGGAGTAAATTGAGTACAAAAGAAATTACTTCAGGAAAACTAGTGTCAACTCTCTTGAGGTATACAGGGGACATAAGTTTTAGTATCGTGCTGATGTAGTGAAAGAGAATAGTTTGTAGTGCCACCTAGTGGCAAAGTTAGAAATTAGAAACCAAAAACCAAAGTGGAAGCGGCTACTATAAAGGCTGTCTTCCAAAAACTCCACACCTCCAATAACTCCACCAAATGTACCAGGGTCCACCACCGTTGTTAGCGCAAAATACTTTTATTAACAAATACACTCGAAAAATCAACAATGTCCGATTAATAACAGAAATATCAGTACGGTATTTGGCAATTGAAAATGGATGCCTGTTTTGGTAAGGGGTTGAATGATCATGTCTCCATTACACCCGCCCTTAAGTTACTAGCAGAACACCCAAAGAGAAATTAACACCTATTTAATATTTGCCTCTTTTAATAATATATAAATATACTATTTTAATAATTTACAAATATACTTTTTAATAGTAATATATATATTTTTTAACAATAACAACAATATAATATATATATATTTTTTTTATATACAACATATATATTTTTAACATTATTTAATATTTAATATTCAATATTTAACAATATTCAATAATACTTTATTCTATTCATATCCAATATTCTTTCCCCTAACAGTCACGCACAGTAATATTAACACTTGGTGTTTGTGTGTTCTTACGGTTTATTCATTGGTATTTTAACGTTTATTTAAATATATTGTTACAGTGAGTTGTTATTTTATTTTATTACTTTACTGTTTTTAAACAATTCATAGTACTATTCGGGGTGCTATAAGTATATATAGTTTTTTATAATATTCACAATATTTATGGGATATTATTATATTTATAGTACTTATTTTATACTTATTGATTTTTTATATATTTTTATATATTATATTACATATGGATATTAACTTCTAGTTTACATATACATAGAGTGGTATTTAATATTAACATTAACATGAATTTATAATTACACATACACAAACTTTTTTAAAAAAAATTTTAATTTTTTAATTATTACACATACATACATACACATTTAGATGTGGATTTACGTTATTCTTAGGTATGAGTTTGTAGGTAAACATACAAGGAAAGAATAGGTTTGAAGTGTAAAATATATTAATGTATTGACATGAAGTATTGCTTCTATGAGTAGGTTTTATAGTAAATTCAAGCAGTAAGCAAGCCCCATTCAGTTTAGTTTGTTTATTTTACACTATTATTATTAACAATTTATCAACATTTTTTATTATCATTATTATTATATAATTATTATTTTATTTTACACCATTTTCACTTCATGCTATATTGTATTATTTTATACGCACATATACATGTTATTATATATTTATGTTTACTAGGTATTTATGTGCAAATCATTTTATTTTATTTGTTTAATGGATGTCTATAAGCGTCCATTGTGTGTTTTTAAATATACGTATACTAGTAAACATGATTATACATGTAATTTTAGTTAATTGGAATCACTAATCATTTAATTAATGGAACTATGGGTACTATATAAGGAATCAAGATTCTTTACGCATTGATTCTGAAGAGGTCTCCAGTGGGAGATGAAAGAGCTAAATCCGTACTGATATTTCTGTTATTAATCAGACATTGTTGATTTTTCGAGTGTATTTGTTAATAAAAGTATTTCACACTAACAACGGTGGTGGACCCTGGTACATTTGGTGGAGTTATTGGAGGTGTGGTGTTTTTGGAAGACAGCCTTTATAGTAGCCACTTCCACTTTGGTTTTTGGTTCCTGGTCGGTGTAGAATGTGGATTTAAAGTTAGAAATTAGGTTAAAATAAAAGAATAATGTAGAGGGAGCGTCTTTTCTTTTTAATTTCTAATGCTTTGAATGAGATAGCAGGTAGCTAACAGGGAGATGGTAGAGCAGAGCAAAAATGGACATTGTAGGCTGCAAGTGCACACACTGCATGGAGCACAAGTATACAAACTAAAATATAGGCACATACACACTGAAGTGGGACACCAGGTGGAAAGCCTTAAATGTCTTCCTTTAAGGAGAGCAGGTTAGCTGGCTGCTTTATTGAAGGAATTCTGTCACTTTATCTTTTACTAATAACCGAATAATGCAATTCTGTCACTCTACCCTTAAAACTAATGACTCCTGAAAGCTTTCCGTCAACAAAATACCAAAAAAGTCATTTATTGTGCTATTTCATTTATGAAAATAACTACATATTTTTCTTTCCCTCTTAGCTCCAAAATTATACTTCAGTACTCCACAAAGCATGATAAATTACTTTGATAATGTACATTTACCGAATATCTGCGCCTGCGCACTGATAAGCTCACATGTGTTATCTTTTTGTCATAGTATTTGCACTGGGAAGATGGGAAGTTGTTCTGATGAAGCTCACAGTTGTGTGAGTGAAAGCGCTTAACCCATGAAATATTAAATGAAGATTTTCTAACCATTTAAGTGGTTGGTGTGTTTTTACACAGTATTTGCATCATCGTTAGTGGTTTGGATATTGGTTGTGGGCAGTGAGCGTTTCTGGAGTCCGTGGAGTCAGCGTTCTTCACTTCCAGTCTTTTTTGGTATTAAAACTAATGACCAAATAATGTGAAGGATGATGTAGTTGAAATGTATGATGTAATATGCCTGCTATAAACAATTCTGTCACTTTACCCTTAAAACTGACTGAATAATGTGAAGTAACTGAGTATTAATCTTATATCCTGAAATTTGACTGAAATGTACTATACTGAACACATAACCGAGTATGAATGTCATGTTCTGAATCTTGACTGACATTTGATACATATTTATACTGAACATCTAAAATAGCAGGTATACCTCTCCTGTCAGTGTTACCTGAATACAGATAAAAAAATAAACTAAAATCTGGTAATTTTATATTTTGGAGACCAAACTATTAATACCTTTGTGTCAATATTGTCTGAACATAGATAAAAAACATAAACTGAAAACTAGTACTGCTTATATAACTGTCTGAAAACATACATACTTGCTTTAATTCATACATTTTAACTTTAAAACAGACATTTTAGAAATAACTGAAACACATAGGCAGTAAACATCTGCACCACAGCTCTTGACAAGTTTTACTCTGCATTGTCCCAGTCACTGACGAGGTAGTGGAAGGCCTGCTTTAATGTCCAAGTGTCCTATTTATAGTTAGGCATTTTAAACCTCCCCTTTTCATCTCTTGTGCAAGTCTGGGTGGCTAAAGTTCTTGACTGTATTTAGTATCAGGTCCTTAAAATAACATTTGCATCTTTAACAGTAATTAATTGATAGCATTGCTTATTGCCCTGACTTTATTTATTTATTTGCATTTTTTTACCAGGATGCTCCACTGGGCCATAATGAGCCCATTTTCAATGGAGGCCCAGGGAGAAAAGCTCTACAATAAAATACACAATACATACAATATACAATGTGCGATACATTCAATACAATGGAACAACATGATCAATACATACAATGCAAGCATCAATATTGATAATAGAATGGGCATGGGGAAAATTTGAGTACAATGATAGATTACACTATCGAGAGTAAAGTGGTTGACAAAATTAGAATATCACAAGTTAGGATATAACAAGTTAGGATAATTAAGTTACCCATGTAGGTAGCTTGGGTTCTTGTTATATAGTCTGAATAAGTAACACTTATAAAGTCCTAAGCTTAAGTGCAGGTGAGAAAATATAGCAGATAGTACCAGCACTGTAGTTAAATAACTGTTTCTGAGATATAAAGAGAATAACAAAGTAGCAATTAGAGAAGTTATAGGGTAGTATTAGAAGAGGGAGTCAGGTTATGGGAAGTGCACAAGTGCACTGCCATAAAGAGGAAAGGTGTTGTCTCAGGGATCTAGTAAAGAGAGGTGCATTGCTGGTAGACCTGATTGATAGTGGAAGGGTATTCCATAGTTTTGCAGGAGTAAAGGAGTACAACATCTGACCATCTGGAAGTTTTTCTACATTCAGGAGCAGTTGAGTATTGTATCTGAGAGGTCTGTTTGTATGATACTGATACTGGGTAAGTAGAGAAGAAAGTGCAGGGTAGTTTGATGGCTTAAATATAAATTTGTGTGCAGTAGTTAAATAAATATATGTAAGATAATGTGGTATTTCCAATCAATTTAGGAGGCATAATGAGGAACAATGGTGAGATTAATATTTTGCACTGGTAAGGAAAGGGGCACCATAACGAAGAGATGGTATAAGAAATGAAGAGGTTAGAGATAGTTTTGCGGAGTGATTGAGGAAGTATGTGTCTGTAGAGGATGCCCAGTTTTTTATGTGTTTATTGCTATTGGTCTGAATGTGCAGGCCAAATGTCAACTTTTCATCTATGACGACACCTAGTAGTTTTGTACTTGGTACAACCTCAATGATAGTGTTAGTTTGAGAGTGAATAGTGAACTTGTCTTTGTTTAGGGAAGTGTTTTTGGGGGGCAAAAAGCACACGTTTAGTTTTATTGGGGTTTAGAGCAAGATGATTAATTGTCATCCATATTTTGGTTAAAGTGAGGGTGCTTTGGGTGAGTTGCTGTAGTTCAGATGAGGAACTGGCAGCACAGATGATGGTTGAGTTATCTGCATATTGGATGACAGTACCTTGACTAAGAGTAGCAAGGAAGTTGTTGACAAAAATGTATTTACATTTTCCTACATGAAATAAGCATTTGCAGCAAACATTTGCAGCTTTAACAAAATTATAAATGGATAGCTTTGCTTGTTGCTCTGACTTTATTTACATTTCCCTGTATGAAATAAACATAAATTATTTTAAATCTGTATGCAAACTGATTTTTGCAAGTCTGTAACTGAAATTGATAATGTACTACAGTGAAATGGAAAGGCTGTAAATTTATTATTAAATCAAACAGAAACATCAGTTTACCTGTCATAACCTTGAATGAAACTAAAGTATTAATTTAACATTGTGCATTTCTACACATATATAAATTAATCTTAACTGTTGAATTTTCACACCCACTCCCATGACCCCCAGGTCTTAGTATACTGTTCTATGAGTGAAACTCCACCCACTGTTTTACTATAGCTGTTTATTTCTTTCTGGCATCATTTAACTTTTCAGTACTACTGAATGCTGTAATTTATCATTCCTGTCTACAATTTTCTTGGATAAATAGTAAGAACTGTAACTGCATAAACTGTATTAAATTGATCATCACCATACTGCCTTATGGCATATAGTACTGTCTTCAGCTCATTAAGCTGGCTGCAATCTGATCTGGTGTGCTTGGCAAACTGCAATTTGTGTATGAAATATATACAGTCTTATAAATATTACATAGACACATGTATTACCAGATTTAAACTGATCTGATTTGGGAAGTTTACTTGTCTGTCTTTTGGGAGGAGATGAACTTGTGGCTTTAATGACACATAATATTTATGATGAACTCTTTTCATGCATGGTATCTGAGCTCTTTATTGTACTGTCACTTTTATCATGTATCACTGACTTTAAATTTTACATTCTGTAAATTAACAAAACATCATTTAATATTTATGAATGCTTTTTGTCTCTGTATTCAAATATTATTTATGCATTGCAATAATTTAATACAAAGCTGTTAACAATGATTGCTAAACAAAACAATAACACAAAAAAAACATTTGACAGATCTGTAACTGTAAACCCTGTGAATTAACTTGATTGTCATTTCTGGTATACCCTACATGACATAGATGCATATGGTTACCCTTTTCTTCTAACTGGCCACACCTAATATATCTTTCTGAGCACTTTAAATCTGTCAGTTGAACTGGAATTTATTTTATCTTTACATTCTGTAGCATTTTTATTTTTCCATAAAATCTTGTTACTGAAGTCTAAAACAACATTCAACTCTGATGACTTGCCCATACCTAGCATGGAGCTGTTACACTTCAAATTGTTAGGTGCTGTAATCTTTGACCCTTTAAATCCTGACAAAACTGTATTTGTGACTTCTAATAAAGGTCTGTTTGTAACTGAAGTTGATTTGTCTGTATTAATCAGTACATTATTTCATAATTTCTCTGTAAACAATGAAATATTGTCATTTCTTTTAACCTTAAACTATGACAGATCAATGCTCTGGTTTGTTGCTGGACTCCCACACGCATTGCAGATAAGCTGAATATACAGCTAGCAACAACACTGACTCTGGCTATGGAATGTGTTATTTCTTTGCTTTGCTCTGAAACAGTAGTTTGCATTGAAGTCTGTATATTATTTACTTTATCAGACTGATTAAAATCTGCACTCTTGTCCCTCCTCGGTGCAATAGTTGCACTGGCTTGTGTACTGATTGTGTTTATGTTTGTATTTACCATATTGCTACTTAACTATACTTTGAATTACATGTGCTGAAGCATTTGCACTGATGTTTGAAAACTGCAAATCAGAATTACTGACAGAAGCTGACTCATATTGCAAATCTGTTGCAGTCTGCTTCTGTGATTCAACCTTTTTGTGTGTAGAAATATTTAACATTCCTGAACTATTAACCTTTAACTTTAGAAGAACATTTATGGAACACAGTTTTTAGACTGCTTTGCCTAACTGTTAACTTTAAAGCAAACATTTACTGATGTCTTAACTGTAGAGATATTGTTTGACATGTTATATAAAAGGTATGCATATGACTTTTACTGATGAATTTAAACTTTTATGAGCTGTTAACTAAAATGTACATATAAAGCTTTACATAACTTTATGATTCTGTAAGAATGTGTTTTGTCATCTGTAGCTTTTTAACCTTTTTATAGCTTCTTGGCTGTGTGATATCACACTGGAAACTTGACAGTTTGTGGAGATAACTAGCTAATGTATTTTATGTTCTAAGGGAACACTGTTGAAATTTGTTGATTTAGTGCTGGTCTGTTGAAGTTCTTTGAGGGTTTTTTTCTGAAGTAAACACTGGTGCTCTACAATTTGTTTAACAGCTGCAATTGTTGTATGTAGATGGATGTTGTCTGCTCTGGCTGTTTTCTGTATAATGTTTATTAGTAGTGTCTTACTGAAATGTCTGCCCTATAAGGAGTAACTGTAGCTGTCAGCTGTGGCCTTATTTTGTATGGAATTCACAGTCTCTTGTCTGGAAAAATACTAGTGTGCTGCTGAAAAATCTGTCATTTGCTGTAGTTACTGATAGACTGGAAAAAAAGTATTAAGCTGTCTGCTGCACTTGAAACTGTACTTGAAAGGGTTACTTACTACAGCTGTATTTGTTGAAATTTGAATGAACACTGGAACCTGTAGTGTGACTGCTGATAATGTTGTTTTGAAGGAAACACTGTTTTTCTGTAGATTATTCTGTAGAACACATGTAGTCTGACTGCTGATAAAGATGGTCCCATGGTCATAATGGACTGGGACTATTATTTTAGTTCTATGAGTCAGATGTTGAACAATGAGAATATATATAAGAGAGTTGGCCTGACAGATGTTGATCAAATGGTCTTAGGGGTGCATAATACACTCTATGACTGTTTGCTAAGTAGAGTCATTGATCTAGATTTATTTGACTATTTTGTTATAGATTCCCCTGTGATTCCTATCATACAAAATCTTCCCAAGATTCACAAGGATCCATTACACCCACCCTTCAGACCCATTGTTTCAAGATATAATTGGTGTAGAGAACCCCTCTCCCATATATATATAGAGAAACATCTTAGACCTGTTTTGGACAGAAATCACTACATTCTGAAGGGCTCCAAGCAATTTTGATTGATCTGTACAAGTTTATGAAAGGATGGAAAGGGATGTATTAATACATTTCCAGATTTCAACTCCACTAGAAGCTTGGTTTTTGACTGCCATTTTGTTTTCTTTCACTCTTATGTGTTTTTTGGATTTACTTCTTTTTTTGAGTGAATCATTCATCCTTTTTGCCTTGACAGTTGTGTATTTATATTGAACAATCTACTTTACTTTATATCAAAATGGATATACTGATTCAACATTAAAACACCCAATTTTCAGCGTTGACTTACAAAATGAGTTATTTCAGGTAGTATTTGTGTATCTAATAACACACAACATGTAAAAAGCTTCAAAGTTCACATGACCAAGATTCAAATTTCAGCTTTCATATTATTTTAAAATATTTCATATGATTTTATATGTAAATTATACTAGATCTTGTGTATTCACATTTCTGTCATATGCTGGAATATTAGACATCTTTCTTAAAAGCAGTCTGCTATTTAAATATGCTTTTTTCTGACTTATTTTCACACTAGTATTCTACCTTATATCTCTTGTATTTCTAAAATGTCCCATCAAAGAGCTATTTAATCACCAGCTCTCTATCAGAAATTATAGTATGTATACATATTTATTAATTTACTGATACTACTCTTTTATTAATCTTACATAGTAGATATTGCATTCCTTGTGTATATGCATATTATTCATAAAACGTTTTACTCTTATTAATTCTAATATTACAAGTAATCTTGATTGTATATAAAATATTTCCTGCTCATTTAATCTGAATATACATGTTTAACAATTGTAAACTGCTATTCTAATCTAAGTTTTACATGCTGGCATCAGAATCTGGCTATAGCATGTGAAAATGACAACTCACAGCACACAGCAGCTGCTAATTTCCTCTATAAGTTTCTCATTCTTCTTATTTCTTTTAAGCTGTTCTAGTCAGTAACAAACATCTGGCTTTACATCTTTCAATTAATATGTACAGTTAACATGTATAGTTAAAGTTAATAACACTACAGCATAAGGTATTAACATGTAAAATGTAAGCATTACTATAGCTTTTGTCTTAGCAATTCATCACTTCTAAGATAAGAAAAGAGGTGTTATTTTGAGGAGATTTCCCATATACATATTTGAGAAAAGAAATAAAAAATAGAAAGTTCTTTTCCTTCTTTCATAGACATCCGTGATGAACTTCAACCTAGATTTTCTTCAAGACAACTCAAGGTAGGAAAACAACAGCATTCTGAAGAAATGGAACATTCTTTTGTTCTCAAGCTTTCTTTCTAAATGACTGTTGTTTCATAAATGACCTGTGAAAGGAGTGTGTTACACAGGAACAAAGAAAAAAAAAACACTAGCACTTTAACACTATTTAGATCAGACATTCAGTTAATCCAGCAATGCCTATACTAAACAATGTTGAAGAAATAAAATAAAATTCTTAACTTATATAGCTTTAAAGTTACCAGTTCTATTTCTTATAATGTAATGACATTCTCTTACAGGAATTATTTGTTTAACGTTTAGAAATAGACTTAGGTTTAGCTAAATGAAATATATTAAGTCTTTCACTGCAAATATAGTAAAACAGTAAACCTAACCCTTCATATTCTTCATCATGAAAAAAAATTAGCTTAAAATATGAATACATACTTATATATTTTTTGAGGCTTAGAGTCCAATACAAACCTTCTACTTAAAATGCAGATCTAATGTTTCAGGAAATAATAGTCTTGCAATCAGAGAATAAGAGTCACTTGTTTTTAGGCTTTTTAGTTTTTTAAGCAGTTTTTCAAGAATCCAGCTCACTCTGTCTTTTCAGGGATACACTCTTCCACTCTGTTTCTTCAGTATTATTAAGGATGTTATTGCTGTTAACAAAAGTGGATACCTCCTCCAGTGTGTTAAATATTTTGGTTTCTTCAGAAAGGAATAATTTAATCTTTGCAGGAAACACCAAAATGGCTTTAATATTGTTCTTTTTAAGTTCATTGATCAGTGGTAAACAGGATTTAATTTTATTCATTACTTTACTGGAATAGTCATTATCAAATCTGATTATGTGTTCACCTATTTTAATAGGTGGGCTGGACCATGATGCTTTTAATATTTGAATTTTTCCTAAGCTAGACATCAACTTAACTATAATTGAGCATGGTGGTGAGTTGTCCTTCTTAGAAGATGCTCTCATTGATCTATATACTCTTTCAGTTCTAAAAGATGAAGTTTAAGGTAGATTTAATCTTTTATGTAGCCATACCATAAATTCTAATGTAATTTAATCTCAGTCTGTTTTCTAAATCATCAGTTTTTATATGAATGAGTTATTTTGTTTTAAAAGAAATTTAGTCTGAGACTCACATTCAGTTATTCTGCCTTCATGATCATTCAAAGTCTCTTCCATGCTGCCGATTTGTGCCTCTTGTTGTTTCATAAGAATTTCAAAATGTTCCATCCTCTTTCTGGTCTTTTCTTTGAAACTTTCTAGTTTTATATCCAGTCTGTCTATTTTAAGTAATACATCCTGCATACTAGATATTATTGACTGGATGTCTTTTTTTAACAGAAGAATCCTTAGTAACATTTCTTGAATGACTAATGTTGAAGTCTCTTCTCTCTTAACCTAACTGCTGAAATTCTGACAGAAAAAAATTACAGCTGTTGAAGAATTTGAAGCTATAAATCTTTTCTCTGACTATTAATGAATAAAATTAGCAAGTATTTTCAAATTTAAATTTTTTGATTATGTTTTCTGTCAGAGAAACGTTTTCAGTCATGGAACTTTCACCAGTTGCTGCTATCAGTTAGCCATCTTGGTCATGCCCCCCTGACCTTTATTTAACATCCACTTACTTGAATTTAATCTGTTTTTTAAAGTGCTTTGTGGTAAAGCATTATAATAAAAGCAGAGATGAGCTGAGTTGACCCAAGTTCCCCAAGAAGGTATAATGAAAGACTATAATATTTACTAACATATCTGTTTGGTTCCCCCATTTTTTTTCTTGAACTACATCCTAGAAGATATAGGCTGCACTTGGAAACCACAAGGTCATTTGCACTTGGCCCCCTGTGAGATGTCAGCACAAAAATCTGACAAAAGCAAACTAGACAAATCAAAGTTGTTGAAAAACACATTCGGCGAACCTGCAGGTAACAACATGAAAAAAACTTTTTTTTCAGGATGGCAAGTATCTTTGCAACCCTTCAGATGAGACAGGGAGTTGGTCCCCACTCCCAACTTATGTATGCATACTAAATCCAAAGTCACTCAGTCATGAAAGAAAGAGAAACACCGTGCAATTATGAAAAAAATAGTAACACTACCACAATTTCTCAGTGCAGCAGATTCATGTAAAATCTTTCCAGGGCTTCTCAATTGGAGAAGTTGTGATGGGGCAGCCTGCATTAGCTTTCATTGACTAGAAGACCCATGTTGCTCATAATAAGATCACAGTGCAGATATTTCTTAATATACAGGAAACATGTTTGGGAATCACCAATCAGTAACTCATGCCTGTGAATGCAAATATTGACTGACATCTCTTAAAAATGTATCTGTCACCTGCCAGTCAAAGAATACTTTCTTTTCATCTGTATGGTATTCTAAACAACACTTATACATATAAATGTGGTCTGTAGCTAGTTTCAGCACATTTAGTTTACTTGGATCTCAGGCTCAAGCAAATCCTCCCAAATAGAACCTGTTTGATTTCAATTGCTGAAATGTTGCTGAAACAACCTATTTTTGTGCAATAGTTTCTAGTGTTATTAAGTCAGAAAAGTAAAAATGTCAAGCAGTGGCATTAGCAAAGAATGTAATAACATAGAGAACACCAGTCACTAGCATCACACAAAGAGAACACCAAGCGCTAGTATTCCTATTATTTCAATCAAATTCAAAAAAAGTTCTAGTTTAAATGAAAGTGTAATTCCTTCCTGTATAGCATGGCTGAGACACGACTGTAGGAGATTGAGCTCCCTTAGCTAAACAAAAAAATATATAAATACCGCATATTTCAGTCAGCCATTTTAAAATAAATTTTAATAAAAGTTAAAAAGGCCTGAGTGAAGCCAGCAGAGCTGACGAGCAATCAAAACCCAAAATGGCAGAAATGACAGAAAAGAACAGGGTGACACTGACAATGGAGAAATCAACAGGCATGGAGCAAGAATAAGAATAGACTCCAGAGATAACCCTGTTAGCCATATACAAGGAGATGCAGGAAATGAATGCAAGGATATATGATTGTATCAGAGACAGTGATAATTACACAAGAGAAGTCACCTCTAATCATTGAGAAAGAGATATTTAAAGGCAATGTGTCAATGGCACAGGCAAGATTATTTGACGAATGCCACACTGATCAGTCATGATGAACAATCAAAAAGAAAGAATCTCCACTTCAGAGGTATATCAGAGGAAGCACAGGAAAGAAACTGCAGAGTTTTATGATAGCAAAGCAGACAGACTGGACTTTACTTGTCAAGGAAATCCAGCTGGAAAGGGGACATATGACTGTGGGCTGTCACAGACCAATGGGAGACAGCAGTCAGGATAAATGATACTTAGATTGTCTATGTTTGCTCTAAATGAAAGTGTTCTCTCATGTTTATGGAAGCTAGGACACAGATTACTGTGTGGAGAAGCCAGAGTTTTCTGGGTCTGGATTCTCTACATCAACATGTAAAAGGAGAGCCTTCTTTATCCCTGTACAGATCAATTGCAGGGTGAAGGGACTAAAATTCAAACTTCTGTATCCAGCTTCATTAAAAATATAATTTCCAGGGTGATCATGGAAGTTTGGTAGTCCAGAGGAAATGCTCAAAAAGTTGGATATGAGAAGTACCCAGCCATTAGAGGGAGGACCAGAGGCTTATGAACAGTAAGTACCTGCAATGAGAAAGGGTCAGCAAAGAGATATTTCCCATTATTTAAAAAAAATACACAACTCTAAAGACTAAGGTTAAGATACTCAAGGAGCATAGAGAAAGGTGCATAGAGATAGTAAGGTTGGTGTACTCAGGTAAGTGTTCAGGATAACTGAAAAAGCAATGAATTTTACAATAAAACTTACTGACTTTTTAGACAATTATGAACTATGTGATTATGGATATGCAATGGCAAGTGCCTACAATAAAAACAGGGATGAGTGTAACTCATGCCACACAGTAACAGAAACTCTTCTTTTATGTTAAACTGAAACTTTCTGTCTCTGCCTCTGTTTCTTTCTATATATTTGCTCATAACTGAACTTTGTAAAAATGGACTTGTGTAGGGATGGGAGAGACTCGTGCCACATGGTATGCATATATATATAAAGCAGGCACATGTCAGAAATACAAGTAACAACAGGAATAAATGTGTTTAGTAGGCTAGATAGTGAGAAATGGTACGAACCATAGACAGAAAGTACTGTAGACAGTCACGCTTCCCTGGATGCAGGGGGGTACGAAGGGGAACTAAGATATTATAAGCCTACAGAGAACATAAATGGAATAGTTTGAATAAGACTTTTAAACAGAGTAGAGAATAATAAGAGCAGGGGTTCAAAGGGGCAATTTCTAATATGTTAAACCGAACAACAATAAGTTAACGTATAGAGGGAGGAGCTACAGTGTTTTATGAAACAGAACTAATGAAGGAACATACAGCAGTTGAGCTGTAATTGGTTTGCAGTTAGACTGCAGTCCATTCAAACCACTGAGTATCTGATTGGAGCTGATCTTGCAGTGACCAACAGCAAAAGCAACTTGTAACCACCCTTGAGGTGGGCAGGAACCACTGAGGCCATATCAAATAAGGAGCTCTGTAACATCTTGGAAGCTAATTAAAATCAGATGTATATGTAAATAAATGGACACGGGAGAGGCTTAATTCTTAGGTTTTTAATTGTGACATTTTTTACATTTTTTAGTGGGTATTATACAAGTCAAGTTGGAAACTGAGCAAGTGAAACTAGAAGGCTTCACATATATGCATCTTTTCTGTGAGCTGCATAGGCTGCCAAGAGATAGATTAAACTGTATTAGAGGGGACCTTTTGAAATATAAAAAGCAGAAGTGAAATAGAAGTCAGAATTTCCCAGGTGTGCATCATAGGCTAGGTGTGCAAATGACAAAGGGGCAGGAATGTAAAAGTCGAAACACTACATAAAGGTATGATTAGAATAAAAACATTGAGCTAAAACATCAATGGCTTTACATACCCAGTAAAAAGAAATAAAATCCACATCATGGTACAGAAAGAAGGGCAGAGTTATTAGCACATTAGGAGACACATTTGGATGCACCGAAGTATTAGAAAGTAGCCAGGAGGGAATACACAGTGGTAGCAAGCTCTTGTTATAGAGGTATTAGATCGAGAGGAGTGTTACTTCTCAAAAGTGAAAGCTTCCATATAAAGACTATGTGAAAACTGGAGGATGAGCATGAGAGATATGTAGCAATCAGGGTAACTATCAGGGACATACAGTGACTACTGCCATGGTATATCTTCCTCCTAAAGCATCCGCAGACTCCTTCAGGAATGTTTCCTACAGGAAAGGGGTCCAAGTGGAGAGATGAAACGTCAGCAAGCAAGGGAGCATAGTAGTGCTGAAATTGAATTCATCCTCAAGTCTTGGTGAGTACCTTCAGGAGGTGGACCCTGTTTTTCACAAAATCTCACCAAGCTGACACTGATATATAGACTGGATTTATATAGTATATATCATGGGCAGAAGTAGGTTAAAAATTAAAAAAGATAGCTGGGTGCACAAGACCCAGGATAAAAAAGTGCCCAATCCTGGTAGGCACACTGGTGCCAGGATTTGTGAAAAACAGTATATAGATCAAGAAACATTGATCTGTTTGGAAAAAGAAGCATCTGAGGAAGTGTGAAAATATAAACAACAAAACCTAGAGATTTTTGAAAAGTATAAAAAATAAATATGGACATGGGAAAGAAAGAGAGATTTGATATGGTGTAATATTTATGCAAATGTGAAAGCCAAATTAATCAATATAAAGAAAGGGGCTATGTCATATAATCAAATTTTCAAAATTTCGAACACCATATGTTAGAATTTGGAAGTTCGAAATGTGACAACAACGAAACCTCAGAACAGCGAATTTTTTCATAGGGAAAATATTCGCTGTTCTGAAAAACACACACACAACACAAGCATACCAAAAACCTAATAAACCTACCCTATACCTTACATACACAACTATCTATGCACTAACCATAACCCAAGCCCTAACCCTAAGGTCCATCGCTATCGCACACTTACCTTACCCTCACCCTAACCCTAAAGTCCGTCACTATCGCACACTTACCTTACCCACACCCTAACCCTAAAGTCCATCACTATCGCACATTTACCTTACCCGCGCCCTAATCCTAAAGTTCGTCACTATCGCCCACTTACCTTACCCACACCCTAACCCTAAAGTCTGTCACTATCACACACTTACCTTACCCGTGCCCTAACCATAATGTCCGTCTCTTTTGCACACTTACCTAACCCCAACATCCGTCACACCCACACACTTACCTTAACCCGATCCGTAACTTTCGCACCACAGTACAGAAAATGTCAAAGCCGCGGAAACAGCCAACCAAATTCTTTCCCTGGGAAAGAATTCAAATTTCCATGGCCTCGACATTTCTATTTTTTGAACTTCCCCATTCAATCTTCCAATACTCAACATTTAGGATGGTCAATTAAATAACAGGTACCCTAAAGAAAGCAGCCCCAAAGATATTCAAAGAGAAATACAGGCAAAGGCATCCAGATATGGAAAATTTCACAATAAAGAAAACAATATCACAAAGAGGGAATGCAGAGAAGAAGACTGGTAAAGCAGAAGTTAAAAAAATAGAAGGTAAAGTTATGGAGTGACTGTAAAGTGAAGGATTTGGTGTAGAAGGTCTAAGACAGGTTACATCACAGCCATATGGAGGGAGTCCACAAAGTAAGGAGGAACTGGAAGATCAGGAGACATATGAAGAAGAAATATGGACATGGGAAAGAAAAAGAGATTTAATATGGTGTAATATTTATGCAAAGGAGAAAGCAAAACTAACCAATACAAAAAGAGCAGCACCGAAGATATTCAAAGAGAAATACAGGCAAAGGAATCCTGATATGGAAAACTTTACAAGACATAAAATAAGAAGACAAAGAGGAAAAGTAGAAAAGGAGATTAGTAACAGAGAAGTTAAAGAAATAGAAACTGAGTTAATGGAGTACCTGCAAAGTGAAAGATTCAGTGTAGAAAATCTAATTCAGAAAGCACCACAACAGGACAGAGCAATGGATATCCAAATTAAGGGAAACCAGTGGAATGGGAAGCAATTGGTCACATGCAATATGAAGATATTTTGGAGCCTTCGACAGGAAACCAGTATAAAGATTCACCTGAAGCTGGACAGCAAGGGAAGGAACAGGAAACGGTGGAAACTCTGATGCAGTCAATGCTGAGGAGTGATAGGCCAGTAAATTCTCATATGACAAAACAGATGACACAGGATGAAACTGAAGAGAATGTGCCACAGGAAGATATTATAGAATGCTCGCAGGAAATGGAAAATAAAAAAAATGTGCCCTCAGTTTAGAAGAAAATGAGCTAAGAGAAGAGTTGTTTGATTTAATAGAGATAGACATATTAAGATCAATGAAAGAAATAGACTGCAGAAGGTCAATAAAACCCAAAAAATCAGAAGTTTAATAAAACAAATGAGCATAATAATTAGGACTGCCCATAGAGATCCATGCAATATAACAGAAGTAAACAGGATATATTACTGTGCTGCTAAATTAATAACTGATAAGGTTCTACCACAGGATGACAGGGTAGTGAGGGAAAGGAAGGGGAAAAAAATCGAATACCATCATGGAAGTATCGAATAGAGAAAACTATAAAGCAATTATGACAAGAAGACATAATAAAAGCAATGCACAGTATTAGAACAGACCAGGATCTATCATGCACTATCGCAAATAAGCTAAAAATCTCAGCGCAGGTGGAAAAACTTATATATATACAGATAAAGATAAAGGAAATGTACAAAATATGCAATTTATTGATGACCCAAAAATGTTTTATAAAGAGTTAGGAAACAAGGTAAAAGAATTGAAAGAGCACCAAAAAAAAAAAAGAAGAAGAAATAGATACATTTTGGAGACGTATTTATGAAGATCCTGTAGAACATAACACAAATACTAAACGGATAGAAGAAGTAAAATAAAGAATAAGAAGTTTAAATGTACAGGATATGAAATAGGATGCAGTAATAGCCAGAGAGATTGAAACAAAGGTAAGAAAAGCCTCCATAGGTTCATAGGTTCATAGGTTGGTACTAGGCTATCAGCCCTAGGGCCTATACAAGCCTAGCCATAACAATTCCCTGGCTATTTCTTCCCACACTATTTACTTCCCTGGACCCCTGTCTAGCAGGGAAAATACTAATGCTCTTTATCATAGATTCATAGATTAGTACTAGGCTAACTGCCTTTGTGAGCCATTTTAAGCCTAGCTAATTATCCCTTGTGAGACTCAAACCCTGTACCTTGTGCTTGTAAGGTAAACACCTTAACCATCAGGCCACCCTCCCAACCTCTCAATCTCCCAACCAATTGGAAAATCCCAGGCCCAGATGCAGTACCTAACGTCTTGTTAAAAGTATTAACATCTTTGCACAGACTTAGCTATGAGTAAGAACTATTTATATGCTCACCCTGAACAGACACCAACCTGGCTAACAATAGGAAAAAGAATGCTATTACTTAAGAGTTAACCTGCAAGCTACTCAAAAAACTATAAACCAATAACTTGCCTTCCAACGAATTCCTAGAATTTATAAACTCAAATGCTATGGAACAACTGGTCACCACTCCCACAAGAGGGGAAAACATATTGGACCTGATCATCACCAACATGGGGACTCTATGTTCCATACCACAGGTATACCCCTCATTGGTAAGATCTGACCATAAATTAATCTCACTGGACATCCATATCCCGTCCCCAGCCAAGGAAACCACGGTGAAGAACTTCTCAAAAGCAAACTTCACACTTCTCAAAACCGAAGTGGAATCCTTCAAAGCCCCCGGACCAGTGGAAAATACCAATTTAAGCTGGCTAAACCCTGAAACCTATATTTTTTGTGATAAGAAATGGGTTTCTATAATTTCATTAGCTCTGTTATGCCTGAATCTGTTAATCCTTCTTGAACCCTAATAACAGAATGAGTTGTCTGAAATCCTCAGTTGTTAACCTTACTAGGTGATCCCAAGGCTATTAATCCTACTATGGGTCTCTTGTCTATACCGATGGTAAACTTTATTATCTCAAATTAATGTATTTCAGAAACCCATGGGTATATTTATGTATTTGTTTGCTTGTTTGCCTTACTGGTTGGTTATTCATTCATTCAGTTCTTAATAAGCTGAATCTGTTGGTCCAAGGACCTTTTTTATCCATGATTCAGGCCAAAGGCAAGTATTACAGTGTTTATATATTATACATGATTAAAACCTTCAATACTGATTGACAAATAGTATAACAAATTGTTTTGTGTTTCAGTAGAATGAAAAAGGTTTTAAGTGCAGTTTAGTCACTGCAAGAGACTGTAAATCATAAAAATGCATGTCTGTATATAATGGTGTACAAAACACTGTTATATACAGTGTATAACAGTGTACAATACATCATGAAACTTTTATTTATTTATTTATTTTACATTTGTTAACCGGGATAGTCTGACTGGATACATGTCCATTTTCAGCAGAGGTCCGGGGAGAAAAGCTACAAGATAAGTAAATAAAATATTCAATTATATGGCAATGCTAAGCACTAATAGTGAATTGCTAAAAATGAAATCAGTGAATAAAGGGACAAAATAAGGGGAATAAGGGAAATTAAGGGAAGTGCAGATGGGGATCAAACGGTAACAAGAAGAGAATGAAAAACAATTCCAACGGTGACCAGGTACCTCAGTAGCAACCACAGTTCAAATTCCAGCAAGAAAACAATACCAAGGTAAGGCTCCAGGCTCTCGAAGTAACTTTATTGTAAAAACACAAGCGCCTTGATGGTGAAAGCGCTTGTGTTTGTACAATAAAGTTACTTCGAGAGCCTGGAGCCTTACCTTGGTATTGTCTTCTTGCTGGTAACAAGAAGAGGTTAATGTGGAGTGGTTCTAAGGCAGCGTTATCTGGAAATGCTAATAAGGCAGCCTTGTGCATCACCACTAGAAGACTGGTGAAATTACTAGATGATTGGTGAAATTTCGGAAGACAGTAAGTACACAGCTCCAAATAACAGAGGCAAGTCTACAGAAAGATCTTTCGGTATTGGTTAGAATAAAAGGTGGCCCCATAGAGTGACAGAGCCTGGTAGATGTGATCTTAAGGGGACAGATTTAAGAAGTGACAGAAAGCTTAGCAAATAGCAGAGGGCAGAAGTCCGACAAATGACTTTTAGAAGAAAGTGCAGAAGAGGAAAGTTGCATGCTTAGTTACAGGGGGAGTATTAGAGGATGAGTACACGGATCAGATTTTTTTTTTTATAAAATGGAAGATTGTGTTTTCTGCTCATTGCACTGGTGAAACACTATGAGACTTGCTCCAGGCAAGGAGAGGGACAACATATTAAAGTTTAAGCACTAAGAGACATAGCCACTTTGTAATACACTACAGTGACATCACTGTATAATTCAGCCACAGAAAAACGGTAATACTATTATTAGAAACAAACCACTGTAAAATCACATTAACCCACTCCAGGTACATGCATTATATTTTGTTAACATCACTCCTGTGGAAGATCAAACCTTCATTTCCAGCTTATGCATCATGTAACTCTTGTTCTGGTAATTTTATAATAACAGCTTCTTGCCTTACTACCGACTTGCTGTCTAATTACCTTATTTTATTGATCGGCATTTTAGTACACAACACCAAGAAATAATATTTTACTTCCTTATAATATGTCTTCTTTAATGCTTCCGTCAGCTGTCTAACTCCATTAACTCTGATGTACGCCATTCACAATGTTAATCCAACTGGGGAACATCTGGTGCCATTAAAACTGCTATGAACTTACTTGCAAATCTTTCTGGGAATCCCTAACTCTGTTAGTCTTGCATGGGCCTCAATGATTCCATTAAACTTGCTGAGGGCCTAATAAACACTACCATGAGCCTTTTATTAATATTGCTGTCCAAACTCTATTAATGTATTTGTCCTTTGGGGCCTCTCAGACTCCTTTAATATTTTTTGAGGGAGGCCTTACTCTGTTACTCACATTGGGGCTACAAGTACATAAAACCTAGTGAAGCCTCCTGATTCCATTACTTTTCTCTCAGAATCACTTAGAACAAAATATAGTCAGCAAACTACCACCAGGCAAAGTTATTTGACCCCTGCATTCCACCTCTGACTGATATTAATTTCTATTTTCCAAGGAATCGAAACCCTCCTCTTCTACCATATTCCTTAGCACTGAAACAGACTGGAAGCTACCCCAGGGTTTCCAAATCTGACAGGCCACCACTGAGCTTTCTGTGCAACCTACTTTTCCCTTCTGCCTTAGGTATGTGCAATAATATGAGCATCACTATATGCAATAATATGAGCATCACTGTCTGTTGCCCTTCTAGTAGCATCTACAGCCTTCTCCCATTTTCAGAGTACAAAAGAGAGAGAAAGACATATTTCAAAATGCCAGGGTCCATTCTCTCAAAGGAAAGACAAGAAAACAAGAATATGTGAATACATGTATTTATGTATTTATTTATTTATTAGCATTTGTTTACTGAGATTGTCCATCTGGGCATACGTTGCCCATTTTCCATGGAAGCCCCAAGATACAAAAAGCAGATAAGAAAAATTGTAAACAGTTTTAGAAAGATGAATGTAAATACTGCACATTATAAACATACTCAGAGATTTTTAGAAAACACAATAGTATATATCAAAAAAAAATGTAGGCCATGAATAAAATCTAATACATGAGTACAGCACTGTATTTTGCTCCTACCCTTTTCTAAAGATCCCACTTCCAGTACTTTTATCTCTGTTGCTATATTCTACCTCTAATACAGTTGGTTAATACTTTGATGTTTTATTTATTTATTTATTTATTTATTTTATTTATTTGTCTTTGTTTACTGGGAAAGTCTGACTAGGTAATACCCATTTTCAGCAGAGGCTTGGGGAGAAAAGCTACATTTGCTTACACTGCATTATGCTAAGTTCCAGTTAAACAAAGCATAGTTACATTTCTATTTATGTTTATACACAAACAATAGTTCCATTTATACATTCTAAGATTTTACAGAGGTGGAAGTTACTAAAGAGAAAGCCCACATGCAACTTAGTGGATTATGCAGGCAGCAATTATGTATAAAAATTGTTTTGCCATTTCAGTGAGAGGTTAAGAGGATTCTGCTTAAGGAGAATAATTGGAGAGTACCGTATAGTGAAAAAAAGTCTTAACCATGTGACAAGTATGTGTAGGACCAGGATTGGTTAAGATGTTGTTTAAGCAGTGGTTTAAAACTACTGAGTTTGTCAGAGAGTTTTATTTATTTGGGGATACTATTCTAGAGTTTAGCAATGTACAGAGAGTAGAGCGAGTCTCCTGCAACATTATTTGACTTATTTGCAAGTAATAAGAATTTGTTACTAGAACAGAGGTGCCTTGCTGGAAAGTAGGGCATTAATAAGTTATGTAGTCCAGGGCATTTTTCTGGATGATGAATGAGTTTGTGGGCTGTAGTTAGTTGTGAATATGTTAGGTAGTTGTGTAGTTCAAGCCAGTTTAATTGCTTGAATCTATGACATTGGTGGGTCCTACGAGGGAAATTGGTGGCAAATTTAGCTATTTTATTGTTGCAGGAGGCAAGTTTCTTTCTTTGGGTATTGTTCAAGTTTGTTAGGATAGGAGTGGCATATAAGATAGTCAGCAAAAAGAAGGTGGTGGCTTGAGTTTTTCTTGTAGTATCTAAGGAATCCATTGATCCTATAAACAGAGTCTAGTTTCTGGTGTGTAGATTTAATGGTGTGCAGTATATGCTGGTCATATTTGAGACTGTCATCTATTATAACACCTAGAAGTTTACTGTGAGTTACAGTTTCAATAACAGTATTATTTGTTGACTTTATGGTAAAAGATTGATTTTGAATTTGGCAATATGTTGAGGTAAAAAGCATTGCGTTTAATTAAAAATAAAAGCATTAACATTAATCTTAGCAGATGATCAGAGATGTGTGAAATTTGAACATTAAAAAGCAACTTATCTCTTTAACCCTGTCCTCCCTACTGTGACTGATGACTTCCATAGAGAATAGGAGTGGGGGTGTTAAATCAACCCACCCAACCCACTCTTATTCTAACCCTCCTCACATATCATCAGTTTTTATCCACCTTAAGTGACAGATAAGAGTATACAGTCAGCACTAATAATTCTAAATTTAACTTCTTCACAGTCATGAATTTGCACAATTCAAATTATAATAGATACCAGACATATATAAAATAATATATATTATAATATAAATAAAATTCACATAACAATTAAGTAATCCTTTGGCAACAAACTGAGTAAACAAAAGCTTCAGTTTTCTAGAGCATGTGATTCTTAAGTCAATCATAATTAAGTCCTCTAGTCACACAGACATTATTTTAATTACTCAGTACTACAAGGGTCACATTAGACAGCTCATATATCCAATAACTTTAATTCCTTGTAACAGAAAAATTGATTTCAAAGCCAATCAAACTATGAGGTGGAGAACAGCTATGAACAAATTACTAAAATTAATTTTACAAGGAGGCAAGTCCTTGGCATTCTCATTGTGGACAGCTGTGCACCCCATAGCATCATCATCATCCTCATCATCAACCCTCTTTTCCCCATTTACATTGGATCAGGATGTTGTGACAACTGTTGACACTTCTTTCTTCTTATATACTCCAGCTCTGAAGTTGCATCAACTCAGAGAAACAGAATAGCCATTTAGGTGTTTTTTATCTTTTTAAGTTACTCTTCATTTAACTACCACTTAGATTTTTATCATTTGTAATTATCAAATAGAATTATTGGACAACTATTACTCGAAAGTATCCACTTTCAAAGATCTGCACCCCTCCTGTCTATAACATTCTCAGTGGACTTGCACTGTACCACTTCATGCTTCTGCAGAGTAATGGCCACCTACATCTGTAGTTATATCACTCTAATCATATCACAAATTTACTCTCATGAATTTTCATGTGCTTCATTAACTGCCCTCCCTTCCAGCAACTTCATATAGTTAGTGATTCCAACTTCATCGAAAGTTCTGTACCACAGAATATCCTTTTTGAATATCTCCACCCAGCTATATATACCATCTGCATCTTATCTTTTTATCTGAGTTTGCAGAATCCTATAGCTATTCCGCTCTTTACTGGGCTATTCAGTAACACGACAGACAGTATGACAAGTGCTTATACTTTTGTTATCCAACATCGTGGTAAAAATCACATATAAACATCCATGAAGGCAGCTTACCTGGATACACAATGTTCCAAAAAAACTGACTCTGTAAGACCACTTTAACTGTACCTTACAGTCCCCTATCAGGAGGGAAGGAAGATCATAGTAACCTGTATCCTCACATGCATGCAGAAATCCCTGACAATAATAAGTATCCATATATCCTGCACCAGACAACCTCTTTCCTTGATTGAAGACAAAAATAAGAAATATGCATACTAAGAGACTTTAAGTAGGATGCAGCAGCCTCACAACATCATACTTCTGAAAAAGTGTTACAGCTACATGAACTTGCCCAATTTATATACAGTTTCCTACTTTTTTAACAATCATGCACAGAGGGAAAACTATCCTGGATTACATACTAACCTCTTATCAAAAACATATATGCTGAACACTTATCATGACAAAAACCCTAAGTGACAACTGCAACAAAAGTGTAAAACCCTATTATCATAAAATAACTTGAAAATTAAAAGTCTCAGAAATGTGGACCTGAACAAACCAAGTCAGCTAATCATTTCAGTCAGTCAGTAGAAGACTATCCTCCTACCACTGAAGAATGGACTTATTGCACAGTTAAGGATACGATGCAAACACTGACTACAGAATTTACTGAAGTCTTAACAAAAGCATGGTAAATATCTTCTGCAGCACTCAGTACTATCATTGAATAATCCACTTCCTTTATGTTTGTTGTTGAGCGTACTTGATCTCCTGGTGTGAAATCTAAAATGAGCATGCTTATTATATACTTTCTGATGTATTTCTTGTGTTTTCTACATATGTTCTTTTATTATAGGCATTCAAGTTCTTCCTGTCCTGAAGATCTGCAAAATGCTCTGTCTCATTTTAAACTGGGTGTTTTCCTCCACCAGCGCTTCTTTTGCCGTATTTAGCATGCATTGTGGCTATCTGCTATTCATTAATTTAAAAGGTTGGAATCCAGATGATGTTTTCAGTACTTCTGCAACAGAAATTAGAAGAAATGTCAGCACTCAATCCCAGTTTCTTCCATTTAGCTCTATAGCTTTGTGTAATATGGATTTTAAAGTTTTATTAAAACACCCAACTGACCTTCATGCTTGAGTATGTTACTGCCCTTAGCTACTTTACTTTATTTTTTTTTCACTTTAAAAAATTGACAAAGTTCATGTATCATTCTGGACATGAATGTGGTACACTGATAAGTCAGTATCTTTTGCAAGATTTCTTCCCTTTGAAAGGACAGTACACGTTCTTTTAATGTGGACTTTGTATTGGCTCTTTGTAGGGGTACTGTCCTAGGAAATTTTGCTGTGTAATCAATAATTACCAAGATATACTGATGCCCCTTGTTTGGTTTTTGCAAACGGGCCATCAATATCCATTGCTATTTATTCAAATGGTGCAGTCATGATAGCCAAAGATATCAAAGGGTTCTTAAACTCTAGGTTAAATGCCATCCTTTGACATTCTGGGCAAGCTGCACAAACATTATGCCCTTCATAACACCATGCCATCAAAATCCAAACAAAATTCTAGCTTTTGTCATACATTCATAAAATACCACCCAAAATGTGATTGTATGCTAATTTCATTAAAAGTATTCGAAAAGTTTCTGGAACTAATAATTTGTTTCAATATCAGATCTCACTCTCTTTGGATAGCCTGTATAGCAGATCATTTCTTAGTTCAAAGGAGGGGCATGTACTGGTGCTTTTCTCCTCCTTTGGTTCCCCATCTACTCTCTCTGTGTTCTCTCTAACTCTGGTTAGTGAATTTTCTACCAGCAGAATTTTCTTGAAATTGACATGGCTTACCTTCAGACATCCAAGCACTACAGATGCGATGTTTGCTCTGAGAGTGTTGATGAAGAAGTACAGAGAAGGTCAGAAGGAGTTGCATTGTCTTTTTGTAGACTTAGAGGAAGCATATGACAGGTTGCCTAGAGAGGAGTTGTGGTATTGTATGGGGAAGCTGGGAGTGTCAGGGAAGTATGTAAGAGTGGTACAGGATATGTATGAGGGTAGTGTGACAGCGGTGAGGTCTGCGGTGGGAGTGACGGATGCGTTTAAGGTGGAGGTGGGGTTACATCAAGGATCAGCTCTGAGCCCTTTCTTATTTGCAGTGGTGATGGACAGGTTGACAGATGAGATCAGACAGGAGTCCCCGTGGACTATGATGTTTGCAGATGACATTGTGATCTGTAGTGAGAGTAGGGAACAGGTGGAAGAGACCCTGGAGAGAGAGATATGCTCTAGAAAGAAGAGGAATGAAGGTCAGCAGGACTAAGACAGAATATATGTGTGTGAATGAGAGGGAGGATAGAGGAATGGTGAGGATGCAAGGAGTAGAGGTGATGAAGGTCGATGAGTTTAAATACTTGGAATCAATAGTTCAGAGTAACGGTGAGTGTGGAAGAGAGGTGAAGAAGAGAGTGCAGGCAGGATGGAGTGGGTGGAGAAGAGTGTCAGGAGTGATTTGTGACAGACTAATACCAGTAAGACTGAAAGGGAAGGTCTACAAGAGGGTAGTGAGACCAGCTATGTTATATAGGTTGGAGACAGTGGCATTGACAAAAAGGCAGGAGTTTGAGCTGGATGTGGCAGAGTTAAAGATGTTACGATTTGCACTGGGTGTGACAAGGGTGGACAGGATTAGGAATAAGTATAATAGTGGGTCAGCCCAGGTTGGAAGGTTTGGAGACAAAGCCAGAGAGGCAAGATTACGTTGGTTTGGACATGTGCTGAGGAAGGATGCTGAGTATATTGGGAAAAAGATGCTAAGGATGAAGCTACCAGGTAACAGGAAAAGAGGAAGGCCTAAGATAAGGTTTATGGATGTGGTGAGAGAGGACATGCAGGTAGTTGGTGTGACAGAGCAAGATGCAGAGGACAGGAAAAAATGGAAACAGATGATCCTCTGTGGTGACCCCTAATGGGAACAGCCGAAAGAAGATGATGATGACCTTCAGACATCCAAGTCAGTATTTTCATCTGTATTCTCATGTGAAATGGAGGCTGTGTGGCTTATTCTCCAATCAAATATAGGTGCACACTTTTCCTCTTCATCTTGTTCATCCACTGTAAAAGGTAACACACAAAAATAATCTCCTTCCACTATGGGTACTTGTACTTTCCCTTTCTCATCCTTAAAACATGTTTTATTGGTTGACTTTCAGTCATGCTTCTGTTTCTGGTTGGCTCCCTACTTTGATTTCTCATCCTTAAAACGTGTTTTATTGGTTGCCTTTCAGTCATGCTTCTGTTTCTGGTTGGCTCCCTACTTTGATTAGCAGTGAGAAACTTAGGACTCTGCCTAGGTTCACTTCTTCCTTCCATATCAGACTTATCCATGTCATCCATAATTTCAACACCCATTTTAGTGCAGCTATAATTTTTTTATTTAACACTTGTTTACTGGGAAAGTTCAACTGGGGCAGAGCCCATTTTCAGGGGAGGCTTGGGGAGAAACACTCTTTCTCCATTAGCATCAACACCGAGTTATTTTATCACTTTAGGTGCTAAAGTCTTTTGGTAAAACTCACTTTCCCTAGCAGTTTATACACTGACATCTTTTGTTACTTTCACTGATGGAGTACTTTGTTTAGATTTAGTATCAGATGTATCTAACCCTTCCACCCAGAGCCAAATCTTAACTCCTTTCATGTATTCTTTTACTACAATTCTTTATTCATTGGTGATCCATATTTCTGGCAGTATATATGACTGAACCATTTTCCCTTTAACTTCCATAGCTCTTTAAATTGAGGAAATTCTTGGCCAATTTTCACATTGTGTGTCAAATTAGGCACTAGTGCTACAAGATGTAACACTTTACCTAAGAGATTCTATATTTCAGATTGTGTATTCTCTGTTATCCACATACATATATCACTTAAATTACCTATGTATTGTAGTTTTATGCTTCTAAACATATGGCATTTAGCTAGTGTAATCATGCTTTCTGAATCCAGCAGTCCCTGTATGTTTTTCACCACAACCACAATATATTTGATAAGTTTTATTAATAGCATAGTGACAGGAAGCAAATTTTACACTTCCAATATTTGGCTAGCAGTTTTTATAGGCATATTATTGCTGTTATTAAATGCCCAAAACCTGTCCATATATTCTTTGATAGAGCATTTAAAACAATCCAGTTCAGGTGGTTACCATTTTTGGGTTATAAGCAATGAAGTATATTTGTGTAAAAGCTTATTATTTGCTCTTTGTTCATGCACATCTGACTTAGAATTTGCTTTTTTAAGTTATCAGCAACTGTAGTACTCAAACAACTACCTTTTCAGAAGACTTAACAGTAGTTCTGGGTTACCCACTTTAAGTTATTAGGGCATGCCCTCTTAAATGTATCTACAGTCACAATTTCTAGAAGTTTACTTCCATGAGGTTTTAGCTGTTGTTTTAAAATATTTATTAACTCGAACATATGTGATCTTACTAGTTATCTACCCTGAGTATCCGATTATGAAACTGAACAAAAGTGTTTTAGATGAAGCTCCAATCCTTACTAAAACGTATTGTTCCAGTTTCTGTTAGTTATGAGAAAAATTTAAAGATAGGGTACAAAGACATGACACCAGATAGATAAAATTAATAAAAAATACATAAGGGGGGTGGAGGGAGGATGTGGGTAATGTAACAGTTTTTTAATTAAACCTATACTGTTGGGTCTATATTATATTCTGGAAAGCCGACAATATCGAAGCTGATATTGTCAACATGAGAATAGTGAAAGTGCACAACATCGAATGTGTAAGCGGAAATCTCCGTAAGGGGCGATTTCCATTTACTGCAATGTAGTGCGGTCTCGGAGTTGGTATATTTAAGTAGCGAGGGGTGTGGGGGGTGCAGGGGGGCTTGCCCTCTGTGCTTAAACCTGTTAGGGTACTTTTTTCTTTGTTGTTTTTATAACTTCAGTGTTTGAAGACATCGACCATATGGTGTCGACCATATGGTGTTCGATGCTTTCAACCGTCAATCTTATAATATAGACCCTATATTGTTATGGTAAGTGAACTTACACAACTGTACTATGTTCATTATAACTCATTGCTACAGTAGCCTTTAGCTACATAGATAGATTCCCAAAGCATATACAGTTTGTGAGGAGTCAGTAGGAGTGTCCTTGATGCCCTGGAGAATGGTCCTAGCAAAGCCTGCTCTAGATCTGGAAAAAGAATCTAGTCTGTAGTATTTTGTAAAGTTATGTATGAAGGACAAAGTAGCTGCCTGCAGAATACCTATAGAGTCCATCCCTTTCCAATATGCCATTGAAGGAGCCAATCCCCTGGTAGAATAAGCTTTGACCTTGCCTAGAAATGTTGACACTAGTTGCCTTTTATTTGTACTTTCACAGGAAATGAAGAGCTGTTCAGCTTTCCTAACAGATTTAGTTCTGGCAAGATAATACCCAAGTTGCCTATGCACATCCTGAATATGGTGACTCCATTCTCCCAGTTTTTTTCTGGGTAGGAAACAGGGAGACTTATGGCTTGCTTCAATGTAAAGTCTGAAACCACTTTAGTCATGTATGATGGATTTATTTTTAAAGTAACCATATCTCTGTGGAAAACCAGGTAGGGTTCACCAACCATAAGAGCCTGCAACTCAGATACTCTTATTGGAGATATCAGAACAATAAGCAACAAAGTTGTCCAGATCATGAACTATAAATCAGAGAGATGAGATGGTTCACAGGGGAGGTATCGTTACCTTTCCAGCACAAAGATAAGATGCCAAAAAGGGGCCCTCTTTTTCCCCAGGTGGTCTTACATGCAAAACTAATTTCAAGAATAGCTTGATCAAAGACTGAGTAGAGAGACAAGGATCTATGGGCAGACATGCTGAAATAGCCAACAAATAAATCTTGAAGAGAAATAAGATAGGTCAGAGGATAGTAACTCACACAAATATTTTAAAACCAGTGGTAAAGTAACCTGGACATGGGCCTGGTTCTTAGTGCAGCACCAAGTAGTAAATATCTTCCATTTACTAATAAAAAATTTCCTAGTAACAAATTTCTTTGCCTCACTTAATACTTGCTACATGCCCTCAGAAAAAAAGGCACTTAAAGATATCAAGCTTGAATGCTCCAGGCAGTCAGCTGTAGCCGTTTGAGACTGGGGTAAATTAAACCCACCCTGTCTTGTATGAGCAGATCCAATATGTGAGGAAGCTTGTGGAAATTGTACTTGGCCAATCCCATAAAAAGGGACAACCACTGTTGTCTGGGCCAGAAGAGAGTCACAAAATTGATTTTTGGAGAGTCATTCTGAATCTTCAAAATGACCTTGGGTATCAGCGGAAAGAGCAGGAAAGCATAAAGAAACACTTCCATCCAGGGATATGACAAACCATGTTTCCATGCCTACCTGCAAGGAGTCCTGAAGCAGAATTTATTCAATTTTTTGTTTTGAAAGGAGGTAAACAGATCTACTTTCGGAGCTCTGCACAACAGGATGAATTCCCAGAAGACTCTCCTCTGTTCAGTTTCTACTTGTGATAGTCTTTCCTGGTCCTGCTCAGTTTGTCTGCCACTACCTTTTGCACTGGTAGAATGTAAATAGCTTGGAGGGATAAACATTGCTGATTTGCAATCTCCCAAGCTATCAAAGCCAGCCTACACAGAGGGTATAACCTGCCTGTATATGTACCATATCAACATGATGTTGTCTGTTATCACCTGTAAAGGCCCTGCAGACCACAGATGGTGAAGAGGTTTTAGAGCATGAATAAGACCTAACTTATCATTCACATTTGTGGGCTTTTGTGTGACTGGTGTTTTCCAAAGACCATGCAGTTTTACCCCAATGGACACAGCTTCCAGTGCAAAATCCGATATATCTGTTGTTACAGATTGAACAAGGGATGTGTATGTAAGAGAGAGATAGAGAGAGAGAGAGAGAGAGACAGACAGACAGAACAGAAGATGTGGATTCACAGATATCTGGTCAATTCCCTCTTCACAAAGCTGAGCACTGGGATCTAAAAGGTCAATGGATCTGAACAGTCTTCTCATGTGCAACCTTGCAAGAAAGATTGTGAGAATCATAGATTTCATGATCACTCCTTCTTTGAGAAACTCTCTGGCTGAAGTTTGAGACTGATTGGAGAAGCTCATAAAACTTTTAGATACAGATCCACTTTCTCCTGTGGAAGAAATGCCTTTTATGTCGTGGAATCTAGAAAGCATCCCCAAAATATAATCTTGTGAGCAGGAATCAAAAAGGATTTTTGAATGTTTTTTTTCTGGAATTATATATTGACAAGGAGATTGCTTACTCTTTTAAGATACTTATGACTTGAAGGAAGACTCTGCCAAGATTAGTAATCTAAATAAAGAAATGTGTATGCTCTACAATCTGCAACAGGCTATCATAGGAGCTAGATACTTTGTGAACACCCTTGGAGCAGTAGATAACCCAAAGGGTAATGCACAGAATTGACAATGCAATCTAAACACAGAAAATGTTAGAAAACTTCCAGTCTTTGGCAATAAGAGTGTGATCTTTCAAGTCCAGTGTTACCAAAACACTCTTTGGAGGAATGAGAGGTAACAGAGTTTTTAATGTCAACATTTTGAACTTTGGCACTTTCACAAACAGGTTGAGAAAAGAAAGGTCAGAAACTGGTCTCCAAGAGGGATCTTTTTGGTACAAGGAAAAACATATTGAATAAAATCCTTTTCCCATTGATTTGGTGGAACTGGTCTATGACCCCCAAGGAAAATATTTGGTTGGTTACTGGAGTGAGCAAGGAAGTCTGACCTGGAGGATACTCGAGAGTACCTTGAAATAGAGGTGGGTCTTCCACTACCCCTTGTAACGATTCTGAACTACTATTAGAGCCCATTTGTGCCAGATAATCTGATGCCAAAAGGGAATGTGGAGATCCAAACTTTCAAGGGTTTGGTACTGATTAATTAATTAGTTAAAATGAATAATTATGTTTAATTGGTCTCAATATATATGTATGTATATATATATATATATATATATGTGTGTATGTGTGTGTGTGTGTGTGTAAATACTTGATTTACTAATTTTAATTTTTTTTTTAACTTTGAAGACATAAGCCGAAGTGCTAGTTAAGAGTTTGTGGCTCTTTGTCCATGAATAATATCTGCTTCTGTATGCCAAATAGTGACTGAAAGCTTGGTGAAGTTTGGAGTTTGGTGGAGTCTTACATTTGGTACCCAATACGAAATTAGTGTTTATAAGGTTTTAATGTAACCTTTACTCCAGGAGTGTTCTGAATAAGGTGTTGAATTAGGTCTGCTCTTACAGACAGCTCTGAAAACACTTCTTTGTTATATAATAAAATTACTTTATTTGTTGCTTATGTGGTGTGGGGAGTGTATCATCTATGCAAAATCCAGACATAGAAGTCAATTTTCATTCTTCATTATAGATTCATAGGTTCATAGGTTGGTACTAGGCTATCAGCCCTAGGGCCTATACAAGCCTAGCCATAACAATTCCTTGGCTATTTCTTCCCATACTATTTACTTCCCTGGACCCCTGTCTAGCAGGGCGACTGACATAATCCCTGGGGTGAATTTCCTTTCTCCCATCCAATCATCAAGGTTCCTTTTGAAGAGGGCCAAAGAGACACTCTGCTTGACATGTATGGGAAGTCTATTCCAGAGTCTGGGGAGTCTCTGGGTCAGGAACCTATCCCTCCAGCATGTTTTGTTTATTGTGATGACAAGATTTAGATCCCTGGAGCATGTGGCTCTGAGGGATTGGGATTTCTTTAAGTGTAGCATGTCCAACAGCTCTGGGTTTGACATGGCCTTGTATGTTAAGCAGAGATCGCCTCGGAGTAGACGATATGTGACAGAGTATAGCTGGAGTTTTTTAAGATGGTCAGCATAGGGCATCTGCTTTAGGCCTGTGATTCTTTTACTGAGGTATTTCTGCGGCCTTTCCAGTTGTTGCAGATGTCTTGAGAGGTACATACCAAATGGGGGGTTGTATTCCATAATAGGTCTAATGAGGGATGAGTACAGGGGGACAATGACCTCCTTTTTTTCTGGATGAAAAGCCCTTAGTGATGAGGTGTGCCACATAGAAGAATTTCCTGACTGTTGTGGCAATGTGGTTATTGAAGGTGAGACCACTGTCCACCTGTGTCCCTAAGTCTCTTATCACACTTTCGGTGTTTAGTGTACTGCCACCTATGTGATAATTCACGGGTACATGTTTTTTCCTAAAGGGGATAACTATACATTTCTTGGCATTGAGCTTGAGCCCATGGCTCTGGCACCAAGCATCTGTTTCTGTAAGGCCCTTTTGTAGAGTATCCACATTATTTGGGGATTCAATAATGGCTCCCAGTTTGCAGTCATCTGCGAACTTTGTTAGCCAGAGTCCCTTAGTGTTGGCCTGTACTTCAGAGAAGTAGATGCCAAACAAGAGAGGTCCCAGGACTGAACCCTGAGGTACTCCACTTGTCACTTGTCTGGAGCTGGATTTGGAGTTGGCTACTTTTACAGTCTGGGTTCTTTCAGTAAGCCAGTTGGCAACCCATCGAGTGACGTAGGGATTAATGTCCAGCTTAGTAAGTTTATCTATGATTCCAGAGTGGGGGATGGTGTCAAAGGCCTTGGCGAGGTCCAGATAGGCTGTTTGGACTGCCTTACCCTCGTCCACGGCTCTGGAGACTGATTCAAAGAAGTCAATAAGGTTCAGGAGACAAGATCGGCCCTTCATGAACCCAAACTGGGTGGGGTCCAGTGTTTGAAGGTTGCCTAGTCTCTGCTAAATGAAGTAGAGATGTTTGCACTTCCTTCCATTGTTTCAGAATGTTGATATGATATAGCACTTCTGGTCTTCTCCTACTAATCTGCCTACCTCTGTGCTTGCCTCATTTACTTTTTCTGTTATTTCATATGGAACTTGACGTTTAGCTAAAAACTGCTGAGAGAACTAAAACAAACACCTGATCTACAGGTTTACATTTCCTAGTCCTTGTACTTGTGTTATATAACCCTTGTGTAGCCGGAGACCCTTTCTGTCTATTTCTGTCCTATGGGCATCACCGCCTTCAGTCTGTTTTTCTTCTTTATAGGAACCTAACATTTTACTGTTCATTGCCTGAGTGGTATGCAATTACAACTCCACAGGTTTTCATTGTCCTTGTCAGACTGCCATTCTGTAATGCATGTGTACCCATACTACTGTCCTTACCTGTGCCAGGTATGCCTGAAATAGCATGGCTATGACAGATGTAATGAAAATGTGCAGCATTGCAGCGAGGCTTTTTTTTCCATTTTGACTCATATCAGTATTGAAGTGTCCATTATACATCTGCATTGCTAGTTTGAGGTATGTTATTTATGGTAATATGCCAATCTGTGCCACACATCTCTGCTTTTGCCATATTGTGAGTGACAACTCCACATACCCTTATTTTCTACAGCACTGAAAAATGTATTTTTATCAGTTTGATTATTTCTTGCTTGCTTCATTTTCCATTGCATATGCACTAATGACCATCCATAACATATGTTACTGTCATACTCACTGGTGGCAACAGCATAGACAGTCATATGCCCTTGGTGTTATCCAATGTCTTATTGTAGGTATTATCCACCGATTTATGTAAACATTGCTTTGCTGACTGTTTCTTTCTCTTTCCATGGTCTGTCTTAAGAAAGTGTGCAACATTATAGTGACTGTTGGTGTTTGTGTCCTGTTCTGTTTCTCTCTGTTCATAGGTTCAAAGTTTAGTACTAAGCTAACTGCCCTTGTGAGCCATTTTAAGCCTAGCCAATTATCCCTTGTGAGACTCAAACCCTGCACCTTGTGTTTGTAAGGCAAACACCTTAGCCATTAAGCCACCCTCCCAACTTGTATTCCTCTTTTATTATGATTCTTTGTTGCTTCGCATCTCTTCATATTTATTCATTTCTTCTGCAGCATTGGCCATGGAGCAAGATGTGGTGTTCAGTAGCCACCAGGCTCTGCATTGGCCACTGCACTAACTGCTTGGTCCCCAGCAGTCCCCAGACTGGCCTTTCTACAGGTTGATGAAGGTCAGGCTCAGGGAGGCAACTAAAAGGCCTTGTTGATAGCTTCTGTTGATGCTTCTTTAGTGGGTGGTATAAGCTTCTCATTGAGGAGTGAAACAGAGGGGTCCTCCTGGGTCACCCAGTGGAAGGTGCAGCAGTTGGTCAGCACTAGTGGCTTGATACTGGGATTGGTACCCTGGAGTGCTTCCACTTGCAACTGGCAGTCACGTAATCACCCAGCCCTGACCATTGAGCCAACGGTGGCAAAGACTGCCCATGATGTTATCCACAAGTATGGCTAGTTTCTAGGTAGATTCTCTGCTAGGACAACTTGGAAGGCCTTCATCACCCACCTTCCTTGTGTGTCACTCACCCTGTCCTGTTTGTTGTCCAGTTCTTCCCTATACAAGTTGTCTACCCTCCATCTGTCTGTGTATTTCAATATTGGTCCCCTTTTTGATATCACTACCTCACATGTCAGTCTTTGTCAGTGCTATATTTCTCTGCTCCTGTTGCAGTCCCTATACTCTCTTTCCTATCTACATACCATCCATGTTTCCTTCCCTTCTACCTTTTTTCTTCTCTAAAACAAGAAAAGGGCACCTGCCCCCCCAAAAAAAATCCCCTTCCCCCACTTTGTGCCACTCTTCCATTCCTATTGTTCTTCAGTATATTCCTCTACTTGCACGCCCCCCTTTCTGACTGTCATATCACCACATTTTATTCACATTTATAAAAGAATAACGGTTGGTTCTTTGCTGTGTAGCCCTTGTATGTCCTTTCAGCTGTGCCCTGCTGTCATATATTTGGCACTTTGATACACTTGAGAACTCATATAATTTCCAGTATGGCACCTGCATGTCAATGGCCCAGGTCACTCAAACTATCATAGAACACTGTATTCGCTTGTACACTGACTGCTATTTTTGCCAGTGCATGGCTTCATTATGCACTACTGTTTCTGGCTGGTCCACACTATATCACTTAAACACACCTAATGCCCATTGATCCACACTGCACAATTTCAACTGCATTATTTATCACAGTGTGGTTATGTGAGCTTTCTTTATGAAACCACCCCAAAATGTAACTTTTGTAAAATGGAGACATTATCTCTCTCATTTGGGGAGGGACACTGTAACACTAAATTATAATGTTTAGGCTTATCCAACTTATGTCTCTTCTTTCCTGGCCAGAATCTTTTATCAACAGTGTCCAAGACCCTGTGAAGACTAACAATGGCCTTGTACCAGCATTCCTTGGAGCCTTTGTTAATGAGTGAGGCATTTATCTATTTATTTAATATTTGTATTTTGTTTGTTTAACTATTTAGTTGTTGACCACGATAGTGCTCTGATCAAAACTGACCATCCTCATGCACAGTTCAGATGAATTAGTTCACAATTAAAATATGCATTCCAAAAACAGAGGTTATAACACAAACATTACTAAAAGATGCCAACAGCAGTCTATAGAATTAACACAAAATTAATAATAACAATAAAAAAAGTAAAAAAAGAAGTACCTTATGTTTTAATTCAATGTTAATAAGAAAGTAAACAAAAAGTCCCTTATGTTTGAATAATTGAAGATGTTGTGGGCAGTACCCATAGGTTCATAGGATCATAGATGTGTACTAGGCTAACAACCACAAGGGCCTTTTTAAGCCTAGCCATGCATCCCAGATCTCTGACAACTGCTGGTACCCTTGATAAGTGTAACAGGGGTTTAGGAGACGAAACATTTACAAGCAGGAGCTTGGGAGATAAACTATTTACAGGTTGCCTGTGTCCATTAGAGACATGTGTGTCAAACCAGAGATGAATTTCTTGTCCCTCATCCAGTTGTCCAAATTACACTTGAATTGGTTTAGGAAGGAACTCTGCTTCACATAAATGGGGAGCCTGCTCTGGAGAAGGGGTAGTCTTTGGGATACATACATGTCTCTCCAGAAGGTCCTATTTATATCACAGTCAAGGTTTAAGTCTTTAGAAGTGGTAATTCTGGTGCTGTTTGTTTTGCGTATATGCAGGAGGTCCATCAGGGTGGGGTCCGAAAATGCCTTGTATGCCAGGCATAGATCTGCCCTCAACAGCCTGTAGGAGACAAAATACAGAGATAGGGCCTTGAGGCAGTCTGCATAGGACATGTTACTTACGTCCTGTATTCTTTTAGTGAGGAACCTCTTTAGACATTCCAATTGTTGGATGTGCCTGGTTGGGTACACACAAAAGCGGGCATTGTACTCTGTGATAGGTCTGATGAATGCCAAATACAGTAGAAAAATGACTTACTTGGACCTTGATGCCATACCTTTGTTTATAAGTTGCACAACACAGAATGATTTCCTCACTACTGTAGACACGTAATGGTCAAATGCTAGATTACTGTCTATGTGGGTCCTAAAGTCCCTAACTACTGAGTCACTACTGGGTTAACTCAAGGCTGTGTTGTTGATATGATAGTTACCAAGGGTAGATAACTTCCTGAAGGATACTGTTATGCATTTCTAGGCATTTAGTTTTACCCATGGCTCTTATACCAGTTATTTGCCTATGTCAGCCCTTCCTGAAAAACATTTGTCTTGGTGGAGGATTCTATGTCTGCTCCTAATTTGCAGCCATCTACAAATTTAGTTAGCCAGAGGCCTTTGTCATTGGCCTTGATGTCAAAGAAGTAAATACCAAAAAGGAGTGGCCCCAGGACCAATTCCTGAGGCACTCTGCTTGTGACTGGCCCCTTTGTAGAGATGGACTCACCAACTCTAACTTCCTGTGTTCTGTCTGTGAGCCAGCTGGTCATCCACCGGGTACATTAGGGGTTATACCTAACCTCTTGAGTTTGTCAGCAATGCCCAAGTGGGGTATTGTGTCAAATGCCTTGGCCAGGTCAAGACAGGCAGTGTAAACCATTTTGCCCTCATCCATTGCTTTGCTAACCTTCTCAAAGAAGTTTACCAGGTTGAGTAGGCATGACCTTGATGAAAACAAATTGGGCTGGTTCCAGTGTCTGGAGGTTTCCTATGTCATTATTGATAATTTCCATGAGAATTTTTTATCACGGTTTTGCATATGAGACCAGTGAGACTTATGGGTCTGTAGTTTAATGGGTCTGTAGAAGGCTCATTTTTGTGCAGAGGGATGACTGTTGCTGTTTTCTATTTGTAAGGCACAACGTCTATTTGGAGTTTACAGTTAAATAGCAATTCCAGAGGGCCTAATATGTCAGGTTTCATGCTATATAGAAGGCATCCTGGGATATTGTCTGTGAAAGTAGGGGGAGTTATATTTGATGATATTTCCTGAGGGTAGGTTGAGAGGGAGAAAGGGGTAAAGTTACAGTTCAATTTGTCAGCCAGTAGGTTTGCTATATCTTCTGGCACAGTATAGTTGGCTCCATCTACAAGGAGCTCTGCACACAATTGTGTATTGCCTTTAAGGTTGCGGACATAGCTAAAGAATGTCTTGTGGTTGTCCTTGGCCTGGGAGACCTAATTCACCTTAAACTTGGCTTTGTTAAACTTTATCTGTTCTCTGAGTTGTTTGTTTAGTTTGGTGAGTGTACGTTTATCCTGTTTTGTGCTAGACCTCCTAATTTTTGCCATTTTTTTCTTCCTTCTGTTATATACCCTACTGATGTTGTGATTTTACCAGTGGGGCTTGTTTTTTGAGTTAATTCTGTACTCCTTCCTGGTGGGTACAGCTGCCTCTATGCAGCTATTGACACAACAGTACACGGATTTCTGTGAACAGTTCCACGTAGGCAGCAGTGTTCTCAGTGTTTATGGGGCTTGAAATGTAGCCAGGTTATCACTTAACAGTAGAAATTTAGCCTTAGACTATTTGCCAAACATTCCAGGGTTAGCTGGGGGTCCAGGTTTTATTTTTACTTCAAGGGGGACCATTTTGTGTTCTGACCTTACCAGAGAAGACATTAAACTAGGGGGTATGCATCACATTGCCACATAAGTGAGGACCAGATGCAGTATATTTCCACCCTTGGACAGTCTATGGACAATCTGATCTAGGGAGTCTGTGCTTATAAAATGCAGGAATCTCTTTTCCTGCACTTTCGGTGTCATATATGATTCTCAGTTAATAGTGTGTTAACTAAAGTTGTCCATAAATATGGTATTGGATTGGATGGTGAGTGCTTCCACTACATTTAAATACATGTTAAGGGTTTCCTGCATCATAGACAGTTTAGAGTCATATTATTTTAAGTAATAATTCCAATAACAGTAAAGTACATAGAGGATGCCTTACACGTACATAGAGGATGCCTTGCACGTACATAGAGGATGCCTTGCACGTACATAGAGGATGCCTTGCATGTACATAGAGGATACCTTGCACATTCTTAAACATCTAGCACAGTCAAGAGTTTTCCTCAGCTCTCTTCACAGCCTTCAGTATTTTTATATCCCCTTTACTAATGAAACAATTTTTTCAGTGTAGAGTTGCATGCTCATTGATCATTTATTGTTTTTTATTAAAGATAAAACTTTATTATTTATTTATTTTTATTTTATTTATTTTTTATTTTTTTATTTTCAGTTGGTTTACCAGGATAGTCCATTGGGCCAAGAAGAACCCGTTTTCAATGGAGTCCTGGGGAGAAAAGCTCCAAACAATCAAAGTTACAATAGGTTAATCATGATAATTATACAAGAGTAAGAGATTCAAACAAACAATTACAAAGTAGTAGAGGAAACATTACAGCTAGTACAAACTAGAGCTGAAACTTTTACAAATAATACAAACTAGTAATGTAGCATACAGGTGGTACAAACAAAGAAGGAATGTTTCAAAGTACTTAATGAGAAGTACGGTTACATATCAGCAATCCTACATGTAAAGGGGACAGTGTGGTGTATTCTAGTGGATACAGTAACACTAAGGGTGTATGAGATAGGAGGAATTCTAAGGAAATATTGCAGGTGTAAATAGGGGAAGGAAAGGAAGATGGAAATTACCAGTGTTAGTTATGTGGGGTGAAAGCAAGAGCATTCCCACTGGGATACTAGATATGAATGAAGGGATTTTTTTAGGTAGTTATTAAGTTAAGGTAGTGTTCTATGCCTCTGACAGGTGTTGTCCATTTTTTGCCACAAGTAATTTTATTTTTGTACATTTCTCTTTATTCTGCTTTTTTTTAAATTGAATGCAGGGACAGAAAATCAATGATTGCGTGTTGAAGATTGGTAAGGGTGTGCCATCAAAAGAAGTAGCCAAAAATCGAGAATATATAAATCGACCTGTTTCAGTTCTATTTCAGAGGAAGGGAATACAATCCAAACAATGTCCAGCAACAGAAATATGTCATCTTCTAAAGTACTGAAATTCTTTTCATTGACATTGCTTCTGCCAAAAATATCACTTTATCTACACCTTTATTTAGATCTGCATTGGAATCCATTATGATCAGGCCAGATCAAAGGGATGCAAAAGGGGATAAGCTTAGTATTTCTGCAGCGTTTTCTTTGAAAACTAGGTCCTCTTGTAGGTTCATAGATTCATAAATTAGTAGTAGGCTAATCGCCCTTGTGGGCAATTTTAAGCCTAACCAATTGCCCCATATGAGAGTCAAACCCTGCACTTTGTGTCTATAAGGTAAATACCTTAATCATTATGGCAGTTTCCCACCTGAATTATGTTAGACTTGCACCCCTTAATTTCATAAATTAATACCATGCTAACTGCCCTTGTGGGTCATTCCAAACCCTGCCAATTACCCCATGTGAAAATCAAACCCTGCACCTTGTGCCTATATGGTGAACACCTTAACCACTATGCTAACCTCCCACCTTTTATCAAGCTTGAGTGATGTCATGCTGCAGACATTATTTAATTATAGGATATTCATTTACATTTAATTCATAAAAAAAAAACACATTAAAGTGCCACAGATCTTTGCTGGCACCTTTGTTGGACTGATATCAGTGCACGGCTGGAGCACACAGATATGAAGCTTTGCTGCTACCTGCCAATATTCAAGAGAGTAATAGGTAAAGTAAAAAAAATAATTCACAGATTCTTCCAGTACAAAAGAGTAATTCTGTATGAGACAGGTTCACTCCTCTTTTTCTCAGGATTCTGATAAGAATATTTATTCATACCATTATTCATGTCTTCCGCAATATGATAGTTATTTATGGAAAAAAACTAAAGCTTATTGGGAACATTTTTAGTTGGCCTGTGGATAATCTATTTTCCCTAGAAAAAAAATAAAGAGAAATGATGTGATTTACAGATGCAGACTGGAGAGTCTATTCATTTTACTACAAAGGTTGGGTATTACAGGGAAATATCAGACCACTGGGGTTATGAGGCCCAGGAGCAGATCATCCCACAACAGCTTGTAGTTTATCTTGGAACAATTGTTGTGGAAAGTGAGACATTAATTTACAACAAAACATTTGCTTTATACACTGCTAGAACACTGAATTTTCCCTGAAAATAAAGTTCAGTTTTCTTGGAATTAGCATGCATCCCAGAAAATTATAGATTTATCCAACATGTCATTCATAAATTGGCATTCATCTTCAAAGATCAACTTGTTTTAACTGAAAGTAGTTCAAGGCCTTGAGCACATCAACATTTCTGAAGTACTGTGAATGGCAGTCTATTACTAAGAGAAAAAGGGAGGGGAATAATGAACACCCTTGCTTCATATCACCTGATATAGTGCAACTGGTCAGGACTCTGGCTATTGGTTGATTATAGAAGGTTAAAGTGGGCTAGGTAAATTCCTTCAGAAAGCTGAAAAGTCCAGCTTGTTGGAGCAGAATGCTTTTTTGAAATCCTTCATGATCACTAGTGCTAGTGAATCCACCCATTATGCCTATTAATAATAATAATAATAATAATAATATAATTAAAGTTACTAATAATCTGGTGTGATTGAAGTTATTCCACTTTCTGATGATGCAAGCTTATCAGCAGTGTATAGAGGTATGTGTGAAGCTGGGGCTGAACTCTACAATCCAGTATTTTCGCATACAACTTCTAATCAAAAGCTATTAGTGATATAGGGCAATAAATACCAGGGTGGTGAAGGCTTTACCAGGCATTGGTAGCAGTAGCAGTGTAAACAGAAATAATTTCATGATGTTTAGCATATCCCCTGATACCTGCTTAGGAAGGAAGGAGGACTGCATTTGGTCAACATTGTATAGGATAAGAGTTTTTAAGTTCTACTGGAATTTCATCTAGGTCAGGAGCTTTGCATGAAACTAAATTCTTTGTACTTTATATATCAAAAGAGTCTTTAGAACATGTCAGATGCCAATCTTCATTTGTTGAGATACAAGAGAGAACCAGGTTACTGAAGATCTATCTTACTCAGTTGGCCTTATGGTGCTTCAGCAGAATAAAATTGAGTAAAGGTCTCATTGACAACTTTCTGAAAATAATTATTTTGCTATCCAGTGAAATTATTAAGATAATTTGTATGTTTTTGTTCCCTTTTTTCAGCCAGAATCTTGGACACTTTTCAATTTCATCACCATTTGCAACAGTTGCATAGCAGCTCTGGATATAAAATTTTAACATGACCTCCTTAATAAACTAGTTTAAATGAACTATAGGCACCACAGACTTTACTAATATGGCTTGTTTTCTCATGGAGCATTTTAACCTGTATCTGTTATTGTTTTACATGTTTAGCTTCCTTTCTTCTGTCTTAGGTCTTTAGCTGCTTTACAGCTGTCCGTAAGTTTCAGTTTAAAGGAGTAATCCCACTACTGAAGGTCATCCGTGGAGTTCAGGGGGCTAGTAACGTGTAAATAATGACACTTTGTTTAGTAAAGTCATTTGTGAGATTGCTATCAATGATTAATTGTTTCACCTGCTATGTAAGTCATCATGACACTTGCTAGTTACATTTCAGACAAAGCAAAAGTATTCAGTTACTTGTACAAGAGGATATGATTGGCATGTCTGCACACACAAATTCCAAGAATACGGGCATGCAGTTTAGACTATTATGTGAATTTAAGCTCAGACTGGAGAACATATAAGCTCGCAAGCACCATATATCATCAAGGCCACGCAGCTCCAGTTGCTGGTGTTAAGACTCTCAAGACTTTTAAACTGTCCTACCAGGAGTTGCTCTATCTAAGGCAGAGACAGGCATAGTGCTGAAGTCATGTCCTATACTACTCAAGGTAATTTCTTTTACTGATATGGTCAAGACTGTACATAAAGGCAACAAAGTACTGGAGTTTCCTAATCTGGGTTTTGTATGCTGGTAATGATTATTCTGCCTGTTGGAGTGTTGATCTTCTTCATTACCCATCTGATATCACTTTAATGTGTATGCACTAGCAAAGATCATTTAGAGGTTTTTGTAAAATAACTATGACTCTCTCTAGAATGCACTATTTAAACTTTTTTACAGTGTGCTTGGCCCATCTACAGTTGAAGCAGCAGTTGTGTATCTGAGCTATTGGCTTCCTTTAAAATACCATGTTTGCCTTGATACTCTATATATAGCATGATACAGCATGTCTTGCATTGATATTCAACCATCTTATATTAAGGTAGTATATGTTTAAACTAAATAGTTTGATTTAATGTTAGTACACAATTATGTGCTGCTATCTGCTTGCTAAGAAACACGTCTGTACAAACAGAAAAATGGTGTATAATAACAACCAGTGGCAGAAGCACTACATGTGAACAAAACAAACAACAAAGCTACTAGCCTTTTCTATTAGATTAACTCAAGTCTGCATAATTTTTACATTTGAGGCCTGTCCATATTACATCCCCCTGAAGTTTTCAGCTTGCTGGTGTCTTAGTGTTCTTGGCCAAAGCTGTTTCAGTGGGCATGTAGAGAAGTCTGGCTTTCTAAGACAATCTGCCTTTGTCTATTACACTCACACTATAGTAATCAATGTAACTTCATTCTCATGCATTAATTTTTTCTGCCTTATCATCTGTTGTCCTAGATAAAGATCTGTGTTAGCCATCCACTATGAAGTAACAGTGCATCATTTCCAGTGGTGAGGGCAGCCACTAAGCAAGCTACAAGAACAAAGGGTACCTGCACCAAGGATAAACTATATTTCAGTCTGTATTATCAGCCCTAAAACATTCCATGTTAGTGTTTTTAAAATAACTGCTATAAATAATATTACATCCTCTCAAATAATTTTATTGGCCTTTGACCTATTGCTGTCCTGACCACTATAGTTATGCATAAGTGATTTGAGACATAGTTAGCACCAAACCTTTAACTCCACTAAAGCCTCTGGTCCCAGTTTAATAGTGCCTTTTTCAAATGCAATCTGCCTGCTAGTTACCTCCCTACACACACACACACACACACACACACACACACACACACACACACACACACACACACACACACACACACACACACACTATCATTCTAGTTTCCCTAGGTATGCAGCTGTTAACATATATCTTTCTTTACTGCATAGAAAGATATTACCTCCAACGATACTGAAGTTAACCTACAAATGTCAAAGTAATATAAACACCACAAATAAGAGTTAAACTTGAATAAAAACGATTTTCTACAGTACAGGTGTTAAACACTTGCCTGTTGTCAAGAAATCTTCGCATATTGTATTTTTGGCCTAATTACAATGCTGCCAGGTTCAACCCACTCTGTTCACCCTCTCCATGTTCAAGCTCCCTTCACTCCTTTACCCTACCCCCAATTCCCACACTCCTCATCATCTACATTTATTCTCTTCTTAGCTCCACCCACGCAATAATACTAATAATACACAACTTCCTTCTTTCAAAACCTTACCAACCAATAACTACCTGTTACATCTCCATATTACTATAACTGTCAATACAGATATTCACCTCTTCATCATCTAAATATCCTCTTCTGTAAAACACCCCATACCCTATACTCACTACTCTGCACCATGATACAGTGTCTAACTCTAACCTTCCTCATAGTCATATTATTAACATACACTACATCTTACCAAACAAAACTCCCTCACTTGTAAGAGCCTTAGAGTAGCTGACTGGTGGCAGCATAATTACCTTATAGTTTTGGCAGAGGGGGCACAGCTGGTAAATCTGTGCCAGCCTTTCCCAGGTGTGTGTGTGTTTGTGTGTCTGTGTGTGCATGTGTGCGTGTGTGCGTGCGTGTGTGTGTGTGTGTGTGTGTGTGTGTGTGTGTGTGTGTGTGTGTGTGTGTGCGCGCACGTGAAAATCAAATATCCAAGTGTAAGTCAGCTGCTTGGAAGAGGGACACAGAGCTCCAAAGTGGCCAGTGTGGAGTCTTGTTTGGGACCTGGACAGAGAGAGAGAGTCCAGCCCCAAGTCTGGAGTGTGCTCCCTGTATGCTCTTAAGTGAAATTGTGCTTGGTGCAGAGAACTACATCCAAAAATACTGTGTATATCCACCTTTGTTCCTAGTGGCCACCCCTCACCATTGTCAGTGGTAAGGATCCTTGATTACTGGCCCAGAGTAGAGACCATTATACTTGACAAGAAACTTTATCACTGCAATTTGCAAAATAGATTCTACAAAAAATTCTAGACAATTCTCAGACACCATATATAAAATATTATACCCTAGCTGAAATGGTCAACACAACCCCACTTCCTATTGTTCAACAGAAGAAACAGCTAACACTTTCAATTATCACTTTATCTGTAGCATTGCTAAACTACTTCACAACCAAACTCAAAACAAATCAACTTTTTCTAATAATTTGGCCCCATCCCACTCAGTCTCACCTCCCAATTCCATTAATACTCACTCATTCTCCTTTCAATCAGTATCCACCACAACAATCAAAAGTACCTCAAACATCTTAAACCAAGTGCACTAGTTCCATAGGAACTTCCTGGTGATTTCCTAAAAATAGCAACCAGCTCAATGTTCTTTCCAGTATCTATTCTCATAAATAGGTCTGTTCAGGAATTGCATGTCACAGCCATGTGGAAAAATTCTCATATCATCCCACTTTACAAGGGAGATAACTACAGTGATATTTCTAACTTTAGACCCATTGCCATTCTCTCCCCTCTTTTGAAAATCCTTGAAAAATGCACTTATAATCAATTAATAACGTATTTAAAAACAAACAATCTCTTTATCCCCACCCAGCTTGGTTTCAGAGCAGGGCATAGTACTATTTATTTATTTGTTTATTTATTTAACATTTGTTTACCGGGAAAGTCCAACTTGTAACCAGTCAATTTTCAGTGGAGGCCTGGGGAGAAACACTTGCATGTCTTTGTAATAGCACTAGCACAGGCAGCTCTCCTTAACTTCACTAACACTATTAACCTAGCTAGAAACAAAGGATAACTGGCTTCTGCCTTGTTTTGGATATGTCCAAGGCCTTCAACCATTTTCCATAGCCAATTTCCAAAATAACTCTCTTCACTTGGCCAATCAAACACTAGCTGGTTTTCCAACTACCTTTCCAGTAGTCTCCAGACTGTTAAGTGGATTAACTCCTACTCATCTTTTCTACATGTCAAAACAGGTGTTCCCCAAAGTGCCATTCTAGGGCCATTGCTTTTCAACATATTTACCAATAACCCAGACTCTGTCAAATGTCAAGCAACCTTCATACAATATACAGATGACTCCACTTCAAATCTGTACTTCCAGTAACCCAATTACTCTACAGCACATCGCCCGAGAGTCATTTTATCAGTTGAAAGATCAATCAATAACTCCCAGCTTCTAGTCAATCCTAAAAAAATAAAGGTGCTATTATTCCTCCCAAAACAATTACACACTTCAAACAAAATTTTCAATAACATACTCTGATAGTACCCCTATAGAAGTCATCCCACATACCAAACTACAGGCATGACAATTAATGATAATCTGAAATTTGACTTTCATGTGCCACCAGTTATAAAAAAAAAATCACCAAAAATTAGGGATGATCTATAGAACAAAAAAATATATACTTAACCGATTCATCCAGGAAACTCCTAGCCTCTAGACTTCTACTTCCCACTTTAATAATATAGTTCTCCAATACTGCTTAACCTTCAAGTTTCTATCTAAAATAAACTAAACAAGTGCTACAATAAAATAGCAGAATTTGTCACTAACTCCCCAAACAAAACCTGTCACTGCTTAGCCTTAAAACAACTTGATTGGCTTGAATTACCCAAGCAACTCTCTTACACCCAGCTACTCTTAGTTCACAAATTAAATCACTTATCAGAACAAAGCAAATTCCTACTGGATGTATTGTATACATACACCCCACTAGGCCACTTCAGTCTGAAAACAAAATGCTCCTCCCTACCTACAAACACGACCTGTCAGCATGAAACTCTCTTTATTCCAGCTATGCAGCCCACTCCTGGAATTCTACCCCCTTATCCCTTAAACATAAAACAGAGATAATCCGGAGGGCTTAAGTGAACTCCGGTATCCCAACTATGACACAGAGGGTGACACGACTAACAAGAAACAGAGTGTAAAGGATTAATCCAGATAAAATAATTTTAGCTAGCAATCTAGGAGACTCTGTCTCTCCAATGCCCTCCCTGTGGAAGGAATAAGGATGCCTTGTTGAAGTTTCAAAAAGTTTATTCAGTTAAGTAGGTAGATGGACAAGTGTTCTTGTTCTAATCAAGCTCAGCTGCTTGTGCTTGAAACCAGTAGGGTTTTTTAATTTTATTTTCCATACCCTCTTTCTCTCCCCCCACACTCATTGATTACATCTAAGGGTGACTCCTTCTTTGGAAAACACCTCCCTTTAGGGAGCATCATCAATGAGAACCCTCACCTCAGGATGGGCACACCCATCCCTTACTACTGCTTTGTCAGTAAACCGAGCCACTAATCAAACCTGGGTCAGCTTGGCCTTAGTCAAGGCTTTATGCCACCAGAAAAGCTTTCTTGCTGCAGTTTTTGACTGAAGATGGATAAACTATATCTGAATTGTGGGAGGAGCTGAGAAGAAGCATTTCCTATTTAAGGTATCAGAAAAAACAAGTATTCATTTGTGTGACCCATCAGGTGAAGCTTTCCTGTGACCATTTTGGATTTTTTGAATTGTAGGTTGTGATTTACATTGATGCTTGTCTTTTGCTCAATTTTTATGTTTTTTTACTTTAAAGTAGTTGTTTTACTTTACATTTTCTTTGAGGTTTTTAAAAAAGTTTTTGTTAGGACCAGAGAGCAAAAATTCATGTTGCATTATTTCTTCAACTGAAAATAAATGAACTGTATCTGAATTGTGGGAGGGGCTGAGAAGTTGCATTTTTATTTAAGGTAATCAGAAGCAGACAAGACTTAATCTATGTGAGCTGCTACATAAATTTGTTCTGTGATCATTCTGGATTTTATGACTTATAATTTGCATACTTACATTGTTTATTTTATGCTTGTACTATTGTATTTTGTTTTACATTAAGTTTATTGTTTTGCTTTATTTTTTTCCTTGCAGTTTTAAAGAGTTCTTGATAAGGGGCAGCTAGTAAACATTTCTGTTGCATTATCTAATTGCAAAAGGGATTAACTTTATCTGAACTGAGGTAAGAACTGAGAAATATCAGGCCAGATTCATGAATGACTGCACTAAGCGTATACTACGTTTACACCATTCTAAGTGATTAGACAACACAAGCATAACTCCCACCTTCTTCCCCCTAATTTTAGATTTCCTACTGATTTTCTTGCAACTTTAAATATTGAGGTGGTTTCAACAAGGTTACCACAATCTGGAGACTTACACTTACACTTAGTGTAATCTTTCTGAGTGAATAGACAGCACAATAAATGTGGTAGGGATGTTCTTGAATAAAGATCGGGTACACTTAGTGTAGGCGTTCATGAATCCAGCCCGAGCTAAGCAGAACAGATCGATGTTTAACCTGCTCTGTGACCATTTTCAATAGTTTGCAACTATCAGCATTTATTGCATTTTGATCTTGTTTTGTTGTATTTTGTTTTACTTTAACTTTGTTATTTTTACTTTAAAATGTTCTTGGAGTTTTAAAAAGGCTCTTCATTGGGGTCAGCTAGCAAATATGTGTGTTTCATTCTTTGACAGCAATGTTAATAACTCTGTCTGAGCTGAGAAGTAGCATTTTTATTTAAAGCAAGCAGAAGAGGACAAGGTTTAATATGTGTAACCTGCCAGATAAAGCTGCTCTGTGACCATTTCAGATATCTTAGCTTATAGTTTGCAAGTTACATTGTTTCTTGTCTTTTACTCTTGCTTTATTGCAATTTGTTTTACTTTAAAATGTGTTTAAAGTTTAAAAAATGTCATTAGGTCCATGTATCTTCACTCTGTCTCACTGTTCTGCTACCTGTTACCCTAAATAAAAATGCTACTTCTCATCTCCTCCCACAGTTGAGATAGAGTTAATAAATTTGCAGTCGAAGAATAACCACTGATATGTCAGAACTCCTGGCCAGCTTAAGTCTTACCCAAATCAACTTTGAAACCACTAGACCAAACCTTCAGTCCATTAGACACACCTTACTAGATCTTGCAATAACTAATAATCATACAATGATATCTAACAACACCATACATACACCCTCCTTCAGTGATCACTGCCCCACTACTTCCTCAGAACATAATCTAACATTAAAATATAAACCCAAACTTATCATTTTCAGATCCAAAACCATTCAGAATATCACTAATCTTAAAAACATTTTGCCATCCTTAATTGGTCCCACATATCTGCCATAAAAAACCCCAGTGAAGCAGCTAACAACCTTACCAATACTCTACTGCACTTGCAAAACCAATTTGTTCCCTTAGCACAAAGGCTACTTTGACCTCATAAACATGACTGGGTAAACAAACTTGCTCCATATCCTCAACAAATTACATGATGGACCATGGCACATTTGGAAATGCAACTCCTCCACAAATTCCCAAGCCAAATATACCTCACTATGCAACCTAGCCAAGCAATCCATCCACAGACACAAAAACAACCACTACCAAAGCAAACAAACAATTTTCACTTTTTAGCTAAACCAAAAAAATTCTGGAGAGAAATTAGTCTGCTGACTGGTCAAAAAAATGCAACACGACTCCACTTCCCTGACCCCTTCTAACACCACCACATACCAACTCTCATGCAATGACTTCCTCAATGAGTTCAGCAATCTGCCACACATCAACAAGACAAACCTACCACCCCACAGCCCCCCCCCCCATTTACATTCCACTATTCTACTTCAAAAGGATTAGAACCAAAGAGACTGAAACACAATTGGACCAAATACAAGTAGATACTACTCCAGGCTCAGATAACCTAGTTCCATTGTTCAGTCACCTATGCAAGGACTTCATCTCCCACCCTCTCACTCACATATACAACCTCTGCTTAACTAATAAGATTATGCCTCAGGTATGGAAAACAGCAATAGTCACTCCTATTCCAAAACCACCCAAGCCATCTCAATACTTTCCACTTTAGGTAAAATTCTAGAAAAAATTATCTACAACTAAATTACTACTTTTACATAAATATCATCTTCTATCCAGGAAGCAGCATAGATTCTGGTCTGGACACAGCACCATAACAGCTCTTGCTACTCCCTCACAGATGACATCCTATCCAATTTGGACAAAGCCAACCTGACAGGAGCAGTCTTTATTGACATCACAAAAGCCTTTGATCTAGTTTGATTTTACTGTTTGACCGATTAACTGAAATAGGCATTAGTGATAATACAAAGCCATGGTTTGTAGACTTCTTTACCAAATACTCTTCAATGTGAAGGTAGGCACCATCACTTCTGAAACAGCTCCTCTTATGAAAGGAATTCCCTAGGGTTCCACTTTAGCCACTTTGCTGTTTTCTATATTTATCAACAAACTCCCAGCTAATTATCCTGAGATATTAAAATGACATGGTAATCTGTGGGTCAAACAAATCCATTCTTTTATACAAACTCAGATCCAAGAAGACCTACAAACCCTCACCCAGTGGCTAATAGGCCAAAAATGTATACCCAGTCCATTAAAAACAAAAGCAATGCTATTTGGACCCAAGGAAAAATAGCCAAATCACTCAGCTTCCTTAATATTAAAGATGTTAACAATACCACCATAGAAACTACCACATTCTTCAAATACCTTGACATTTGGCTAGACCAATTTCTTAACTTTCAACTACACATTCAAAATACATGCTAAAAGATCAACACACTTCTGTTCTGGATGAACAAGCTATTGCCTCTTCTGTCCAAGCCAGCCAAAGCTGCCATTGGCAAAGGCAGACTCTTATCTCAGCTCAAATATAGACTACCCCTTATAGCTGAAGCCTCAAAGAAAAATGCCACCACCTTACAAACCATTTCTAGTAAAATATGCCAGTTCATTACTAATTGCCCCAATAATGAACACCACTGCCTAGCTCTCGCCAAAGCTAAATGGCTTACATTTGAGAGCCAACCTCCTACTAGGATCACTAATTCACAAAGCACTTTCTCCTGAGATATCATCTCCTCTCACTTATAAACGTTTCACCAAAATCCCCAGATATAAACTCGGGGATAACTCTCAATCTCAACCCACCCTACTAACTCCAAAAAGTAAACTTTATTGCACTGACCATGCATTCTCCATCCTAGCACCTAAACTGTGTAACTCCATTTCTCTCTCAGTCTGAGACATCCAAAAGTACTCTGACTTCAGACCACAGCACAAGGAACACCTCTTCACTCAACAATATAGATTCTGCGTCAGCACTATACGTCTCAACTGCAGAATTTCACAGAATGTTCAGATATTTGCTTATACTTTTGGTCTGTTCCTCATAAAATCTGTGGTTTTCTGGAATATTATTAAGGCTTGAAGTTCCTAAATAATGACCTACATTTGCGTTTTGGACTTCATAACCCGCAGAAAATGTATACTAATGCAAAAGCTGTTATTCAAGCAAATTTCTATGTTTATAAGGGAAACATCTAAAATTTGTTCTTCATTTTGGGCCTTTGTCTCCCAATTAATTTTGGCTTCATCCAGAATTATTGCATTAAGAGGTTGAGAGGTGTTATTAGCACACTCATTTAAAATAAAAGAAAAATGTAAGAAGAAAATATGCACAATGTTGATGATTTGTTAGTGCTATAAGGAAGTTTTTTTCTTCCCAGTGAAAGGGAGGGAAAATAATTTGCCCAGTTTCCAGAAGAAAGAGAAGGGTACAAAAACAATGGTATAGTTAAAGAATGAATGAGTGAATGAGGAAGTCTAATAGAATTTCTATGAGGTAGTTAGAAAATATTTTGTTGAGTGAGCGAGATTATGATTAGTTATGGAAATGAGTTGGCACAAAGTGGCAAATACAGCTGCCAAAATCTGGAACTCCCTTTCCTTTGAAATCAGAATGCAAGATAAGAAATCTAACTTCAAAAATCAACTAATGTCCTACCTAACGAATTCCTGGATATGCAACTGTCAAGACCCAGACTAACTAAATTAATTCCTACTTTTCTCATACATAGCCATATATAGTGTACGCTATCATAAAGTACTACAGTAGCACCAGGGATGACACTTCAATGTGTATCACTATTTCACGTTTACCACCTGTACCTTACTTTCTGATATTATTTTAATGTATTTTGTAATGACTTTGTTGAATATATTTGTAATGAATGTTTTGAATATTTTTGTATCATGATTATGTTAAACATTATTGTATTGAATGTCTTGAATATTTTTGTATCGTGTTGTACTATGTGGAGCTTTTCTCCCAGGTCCTCTGGTGAAAATGAGTAATTTCTGCCCAATCAGACTTTCCCGGTAAACAAATGTAAAATAAAAATAAATAAAATAAAAATGCACCTTAACTGACATAACAATTTTTTTTTTATCGTTGACACCGTTAAAACATCAAGTTATACCATTCAATTGCCCCTGATATTGGCTCGAAATTTTGATCTGACCCTCTTAATCCCTTTTAAATCTGGCAAGTTTTTTGAAAAAAAAAAGGTGGTGGGTTACTTTTAATATTTAATGACAATAATTCGAGTTATAACTTTTTTTACTTCAGAAAATGTGTGGTAATTTAAAGTTTCTTATTCTAACTTCTCAAGTAACTAATCAGGGACAAGTCCAAAAATAATCATGGACAATCAGGGACACTTTCAAAATATTAGTATTATTAACATGAACTATTGGTAGAATAAGAGAATGTGAATTAATGTACATTTTCTGCTGTAAAAGAAGTCTATAACTAATTATTGTCATTATTAAGTGTAATTTACCATCTTTTCTCCAAATGTCACCAGTTTTAGGAGGGATTAAGAGGGACAGAGCTATTTTTTTTATCAAAATCAGGGACAGTTGAGAGGAATGAATAGTACTAGCATTTTAGAACGTGTCCCACTCCTTGATTATTTATGGGGGTTCCCTGATTCTGGAGATAAGAGGGTGAGAGCTATGCAGCCGTCTTCTGATTATTTAGCAACCCACGCTTGGGGTTCCACGAAATTAACGTAATATATTTTATCCCATGCTAATCATCTGCGCAGAGCATAGCTGGATAAGCTTTTTCGTTAAAAAGCATGCCCAGGGTGTGGTAACTATGGGGCAAAGGCCGTTACATATGCTTCCACTTTAGAAAGGGCATGTAGAAATCCTGCAGGGCACAAACTGCTGCAGAAATTGCACTTGAAAGGGCTGTAAGTATGTGTTAAAGGGAAAATAAATTAATGGTTGTTTCCTTTAAATTAAATATTACTAAAAATACTGTATATGTCACTTTCTGAAAGCATGTCTGATAAAACACTGTTTCTATGCCAAGCCGAGACTTCTAGTAGTTATGCGTCGCCATGGTGACAGCCTAGTCCATTCCGCTTTGCCATTTGGTGCTGCTGCTACTTCATTGGTCCCGTGCTGATGTCAGTCAGCGGAAAGGAATGTGTTTAGCTTCCGCGTTTGGTTTGAATATTGTGCTATTACTGTCTCAGGTTATGTCCAGTTATTTTAGGTATTACTGTTCTGCTCTGGAGTTAAAGAAAATTAACTGCCGTGACAAAAAGTGGATGTAGCAGACGGGAACAGCTAGTTCTTTAGTCTAGAACGGGTTACGTTTATTGCAGGTCTTGGAACTGTAAGTATATTTTAATAACGACATGGTGAAATTGTTAAGATTCGATATACTGGCAATTATTAAACCGTGCTTATAATGCGCATATCGGTGTTATAGTAAATATATGTTTTGTACATATTTCAGGCTGTTGTTATCATTCCTTCCTTTCTTTACTGGTGCGTTATTTGGAGGCCCTGTTAAGGTGAATGAGAGAACCGTAGTTGTAGAGATGTTAAATGGAAGTAACTTAATCAGTGACGTTTTAACAAATGTCACAGCCTTCTAAACATATAAGGGGTTAAAACTGTTGAGTCTTTCTGAAATATGCTAGAGTTTTTGTTATTCTGCTTTAAGGGTTAAGTAGCTCTTAATCAGAAATAATGCCATTTGTTTATGTGTTTTTATAATTAACATTGATGTTCCTGTAATGGCTTAAAGATTAATACTTGCATCCTACATTAGGGATGTTTCTTAACAATGTGATGAGCTGGTCACTTGAGCTCAAAGATAACGTAATGCTTTTTCAGTGAATCAGGGTAGATTATGCAAAACCCCTTCAGACTCAAGAGTTCTAGAAATAACTTTTTCCTTGTTGAGGCTCTTATGTAATAGACAGAACAATCATCCTTGGCATATCCCCACCACAACCATCATACCCAGAATCCTGATTTGTGTTGCTGAGACTATTTCCAGGGGAAAATCATTCTCTTTTTCTTACTATTCTATATAAAATGTAGCAAAAGTTGGAGATGTACTACTCAGCTGCATAAAACGAAAAGCAAGTCCTAGAACACATTGCAAATAGGCTAGTATTTCTGGAAAAAAATGAATTTATATATTATATGTGCTGACCCACTGAATATTCTTGTAGGTCCCCTTTGTTTACCATCACTGCCTGTCATTGGTGCTAGTGCTGTAACTGTAATGTATGTTCATTATGCTCATACAAGCAGTCCTCTTCCCATTTGATAGCACGTACTATGCAGTAAGTATTTTGCAGTAATAAAGAAAAAAAATGGAAGACATTGCTTAGACTTCCCAGCCTGTACATTTGCCTCCCACTGCATATAATACAACAAATTACTGCCAATCAGCTGCATACTGTGTTTCGTTGAAACCATTATTTTTTTTTTCTTGTTGTTTAACCAGTCTTTTCTCTTCATTGAAAATTGTGTTGTTATTCCATTATTTATTTATACATTCAGTTGGGGGTGGTTCCTCTGAAAATATCAGATTACTGAAAATGTGCCATAATTGCATCATTTATTTCACTGTCGTGGTGGGGTCCTCATCTGAAAATTCCATCTTATGTCATCATTAGCAGCTTTTGGTACAATTTATATTGTAATAAATTGGTAGTGCTTGTGCAGTAAATAGATTAGCCATTACATACTTAATTAAAAAAAAAATGAAATGCAGTTCTTCCAGTCTGTCCTGTAAGTTGGTTCTATGGTTCAAGCCTACTATTACACATTTTTAAACACGTTCAAGCTTTTTATGATACTTTTCATAGAGGTGCACATCAAACTACATCATGGCTCCTTGTGAAGTTTGAGTCCTGTGCCCCACACAATTTTTTTTTTAATTGTTTACCAAGCTGCAAGATATGAAAGTCAAATGTAAATGCAGGAAACAAATACTATTGTTTGTTTTTCCATGTCATCTGTCATTAATATAAATGTTTCCCTCTGATGAACCCTTTGGTTGACTGCCTGCAGCACTGACTTCCATGGAGTACTTTGCTCTGATCACTAATCTGTATATGTTGCTGTGGAGTGCACTAACTGCTAAGCAGCACAGCTCACTCACTGAGTCACTTGCATGATGGCTGGGTTACTGAGCATGCTCAGTGAAACCACTGAGTAAATCCATCTACATGTAGCCCTCTCTATAGTCTAGCAATTTTTCCCTTTGTATTATGTCTTTCAGACCATTTGAATACTTTTGGTGAGACACCTCTTTTGTAAAAACTAATATCAGTAATGATTTCTTTTATTGACTTGACATTGTTGCTTGAATTCAGGCAATCTTTTACAGTTGACATGCAGACTAATGTATTTGTATTTGCTGCTTGCATCACTGTTCACCTAGGTGACAGCTCTGAGTAGTGCAGTGAAGGACCCAAGGACCCATTGTGCAATCTCTGGAGGGCTGTAACAAAAAGAATGGAAGCAAAACTGCTTTAGTAGAGCTTCTCGGAAGAGCATGAAAGTAGGACATTTTTAAAGAATCCAACCAAGAGCAGTGTTCTTTGCTTAATAGAGAAGAGAGAGACCAGTCCTTGTAGTTTGTTCAACACGAATGCTGATTTTTTTTTTTTTGGGGGGGGGCATTCTTTGCATATAAATATTTGATTTGTTTTGAACTCTGCCTTTGAGTTCAAACTTGCAGATTTTTCTGGTGATCACACAAATTTTGGCAAGAAGATAGTAATTATCAGTTTGAAATTTTATGTCTGTAACAGTAACTGTTTCCATTTAGGTGCATTTCAGGAGTTGCACTTAGTGCAAACTTCAGTGAGCAGCATTTTATTGGAAGGCTTTTTTTTTTTTTTTCTTAAAACAGCGGACTTAGTTTTCTTGAAATGGCATGAATGCCCAGTCATGGCATCTCATGTGCTTTGCATGTTTCATAGCTGTGATTGCCATTTGAATGCAGTAGACTTTGCTTATTGCAGTCTGCTGTTGCGTTTGTACCCATTTTTGCAGTTATATCATAGAAACAACTGAACAAAATTAAGCAGTCTTTCATGCAAATGGATCAGGCTGCTCGCATACTAATAAATTTGCTGTTAGCCTAGTATTGCTTGTGGTTCTGTAATCCTGCATTGTTGTTTGACTTGTTTTAAAGTATAAGCTTTGAAACATAGATTATAGATGCTGCTAACTGAACAAAGGTCATTGGTCCAGTCATCAGTTTACTCAGTTAAGCTACCTCTTAAATGTACATGTGATGTCCACTACCTTCTAATTGTAATAATTACTTGCTCATCAGGTAGGTGGACTGGTCTATTGATCATTTTCAGCCATGGGCTGTGGTTGTTGAGCATTAATGTATGTGTAACACAAACTACAGCATAAACATAGAAAGAAATGCATGGCTCGGAAGTCCTAGCATGCATAGTCTATGTACTAGTAGAGTGGTTATAAACAAGAGTTTTCAACAAGTACAAATACATAATATTTAGACCAGCATGTTAAGGATTCAGGTACAAAGACATATTCAGTAGTGCTAGATTGCATTGTTAACTTGTTTTAACCATTATATTGATAACAAGTGATTTAAGACAATTATCTTTGATAGCATATTTAAAGGTCTGAAGTATATTTTGGGGTTTTGGTTGCATAGGGAGACGTCTAGAGAATGATGTTTCCCCAGTAGCAGTTTAGAAGCTTGGACAGGTAATGGAAAGGTTCTCATCTGGGGAGATTCTCTGAGTGTAGCTTTAGTGCCTAAATGAGTGGTGTTTTCAGAGGGGGGCAGTAGTTCAAGTTTAAGATTTTGGAAAGTAGAGTGCTGAGAAGAAAGAGGGTCTTATCTGCTCCCGACAGCCATTTTGTGTCATTAAGTAGGTTGCAGTGGAGTACTAGGGGAAGCAGTAGAGGAATTAATCTTAAGGTTTTGTATTGTGTATAATCCCTGAGTATTGGAAGAGGAATGCAGGGCCAGGAAAGGCAAACCATAATCAAGTTTTGGAAGTGGAACATTTTTAGCAATAGCAGTCCCGTTAATAACTTGAAAAAGGTATGTCGTACTGAAGCCGAGTTCTGATTTTTATCTGTCTGAGTGGTAAAGGAAGGCGTTTGGTCATGTGTTATTCAGAGACCTAGTTCTGACACAAGACATTGCAGTATATGTTGCCTTAGTTCTTCTTTGTTAGAAGCTGGGGTAGGGATGATCTAATTAAAAGACCATTATCTTGTTTTTTTGGGAAGTTGATGATCAATAATCTATTGCTAGAGGTTAGTGAAACTGGTTTGTAATTTAGCCTGCAGGTCAGAATGTGTTGTGCTAGATTCAATAAGAGGAAAATAGTTGGTGTACATGACTGTGTTGAGATGCAAAATTCACGTGGAAAATCATTGCTGGAGAGAGAGAAGAGCAGACAACCCAATACTGAGCCTTGGCAGATTCCTGTGTTGAGGGTCGTAATGCCAGGGAATGAACTATTGTGGTAAATTTTGAAAAAGTTCTGTCACTCTGGTAGTTTTGGAACCATGCTATTGTATTATCCTTAAAGTTTTAGTTTTGTGGTTTATTAAGCAGGAGTTCATGATTAACGGTTTTAAAATCTATGGTCATATCTAAAACGCAGACCAGCAGTAATGAGCCTGTCATTCATGTAAATAGTCATCATTTGTCTGCCAGAGGGCTGATTGAGTTGCAAAAATCAAGTTTGCATGGAGTGCTGTGACTGTGCTCCAAACCTGGGAAAAGCTGAACCTGTATTGCACTTCTGTAGGGTGAGACCCGACTGTAACAGCACTTGGTGTGTAATATTTGGTATACATCCTTTAAGCGCTGTTACAGTTGGGTGAAAGGGAAGGGGTGTTCCTTCCATCTGAAAGGTCCCTGAATATCCATCCTCATTTGTCCATGGAAGTTTACAGATCTTGCTGTTTGTGTGGTAGCACTTGCGAAGTGCTTTACTCCCTTTTCAAAGCTTGTAAAACATTTCACCATTTTTAAACCGGTAGTACATGGCGTAGATAAAACTCCTTGTATTACAAAGAGTTTTGATTGGGTGTCACTGATCATAACCAATTATTATGCATTCTTGACATGGATGCAAAATCACTTTCTTGGCATCCATGTCTTAAACATAATAACATGGTTATGATTAGAAACCTGATTATAATCTTCTGTGTTATCACATAGAAGGTTATAAGTATTTCGATGTTTATAGGACAGTGATTTGATATTGGTTGGTAGTCTTTAATGATGATTGGGGGGATATAATTTTTGGGCATAGGATTGTGCCAGCTATAAGTGAAAGGTTATAAATATGACAAAGGGGTTTGGCCATTTTTTCTGCTGCTAGTCTGAGGAAAGGTGGATGAAGCTTACTGAACTTAGACCTATGGAGTTCAGCTGTTGTAGCAATACTTTAGTTTTCTTGACTAAAATGTGAGAAAAGTGAAAGGCAGCAGCAATCGGTGCTAGAAGTTAATGTTGTTGGGGAGAGGGTGTCTCTGGTGACTGAGAGTGTGGAGGTTGAGCCTGAGAGGTCAGGAAGATCCTGCAAAGTATAGAAAATAAACCTGTTGCTTTTCCATGACAAATAATGTTCCACTTAACTAAACCTTTTTATTATCCTTCTCCTTTATAAGTCTATCCATGCAACCCAACCCAGTTGTGTCCCTCTGTATCATGGACTTTTATTAGGAGGAAGCATGTTAATTAGGAAGTTTCTAAAGATTGTGTGTGGGGGGGTGTAATATGTTAGACAGAGGCAAACAGTAACTATGCCCAAGCTATGGAGGCCAGTCTTGAGGTGAATTTCTGATTTTCCATCCATTGGCTAAGGTTATGCTTAAATAGGGGTAGTGATGGATTCTGCTTCACATGGATGGGCAACCTGTTCCAGGGCAATGAGATTCTCTGAGACACAGTCCATTTCAGCAACATATTCTATTTATGTTGCAAGCAAATTTAAAATCATTGTATCTAGTGGTTCTGATGGTGTTTGTTTTGTGGATGTGTAAAAGGTCCAGCAGAGCTGGATCCAAGGATACCTTGTATGCCAGGTATAGATCACCTCTCTGTAACCTGTATGAGACCAAGTATAGAGAGAGAGAGCTTTAAGATGATCCTTATTACAACAATCAGCAATGAGTTCATGCCCTGGATTCTCCTGGTAAGCAGCCTTTTTGTGGGCATTCTAACTGTTGCATATGTCTGGTCAGAAATATGCCAAAGAGAGCATTATATTCAATGGTGGATCTGATTAGGGCCGAATAAAGTGGCACTATGACTTTCAATGACCAACTAGATGTAATGCCATTACTTATAAATTGAGTGACACAGAATGATTTTCTTACCATTTGGCCACATGTTGGCCAAAGGTCCCATTACTGTCTAAATATGTTCACAGATCCCTGACTACTTGGTAAACTCTTAGGGATGTGTCATCGATGGAGTAATTAGGCTGGTTGGCCATTTTCCCAAAAGGGACTGTAATGCTTTTCTTGGAATTGAGTTTTAATCCTTGATTTTGGCACCAGTCATTTATCTGTGTTGGACCTTCTTATAAGATGTTTGTGTCGTGAAGGGAATCTATGCTGTCTTCTAATTTGTAGTCATCAGTGAACTTGGTCAGTTAAAGACCCTTGACGTTAGCCTTTACCTCCAAAAAGTAAATGCCCAATAGGAGCAGTCCCAGGATGGAGCCCTTGAGTACCCCACTGATGACTGGTCTCTTTAGTGAAAGTAGTCTTATCAGTCCTGACTTCCTGGGTCTTGTTTGTGAACCAGCTGCCAATCAAGGGAGTTATGAGAGGTTTATGCCCTGTTTGGTGTGTTTGCCAAATGTACCTAAGTAGGGTATTGTATAGAATGCCTTAGCCATGTCCAAGTAGGAAATATGCACCATTTTCCCTTTATCCATTACCTTTAATGACTTTAGCAAAGAAGTCTACCAGATTTAGTAGACACAACCTTCCCTTGACAAAGCCAAACTGGTTTGGGTTCAGTGTGTGAAGGTTGCCTATGTCTTTGTTGATCATTTCTATGTTAATTCATTCTATAGCTTTGCTTGTCAGACTAATGGGTCTGTAGTTTCTGAGATGTTTAATTGTCCTCCCTTGTGAAGTGGTATAACTGTTGTAGTCCTCCATTTTCATGGTACAAATCCCATTTTGAGGCTATAGTTGAAAACTGACTCAAGTGGTCACCAGACCTGCCAATCGCTTTATTTCTTTTCAAGAGTGTTTTGGTTTAATATAGTAAGCACTTTGCTTTTCTGTAAGATACAATGCGTTTGCAGCTTTTATGGCTGTTCTTGATGATTTCCTTAGGTTGAGGAAATTTTTGATGGAATTGTACATTAAATGGGTCTTGTTTCCAGGATGTCCAAGCATATGTTTTAGACTTTGATATCATTTCATAGCCAGGGGCATATTTGAACATGTCCTTCTGGTGACTGAGTAAAGAGTATTCTGTGCAAAAGCACAGTAGAAGAGCCTGAAATACTATCGAGGGTGGGACAGCTTATATTATGTAAGGTAGGAATTAAGAAGCAGCTGGTTGGAATTTATGAAAGATGTACCAGTAAAAAAATCCGTGGAGTTCTTTAGTTCTGAACGCAAAAGGGATAACAAAGGGCAATAGTTACTGTGGTTCCCTGGAAGGGTGTCTTATTTTTAAGCACGTATGTTGGATGGTAGTTATAAGGAGATCTCAAGCAGAGTTATTGCCTGCATGTGGATTTGGCTTTGTGGGTTTTTGACTACTTTTGTTTAGCTGGAAATGATCTGACCTTAAAGTGTTAATCCTGAAGTCTCCAGAAGTGATGTTAGTAACCCTTTAGGAAACACATTTTGTAGTGTGTTTTAAAAAGTGGTCATTGGGGGGGGGGTAAAAGGGCAGTAGCATAGTAGATGGGTATGTCCTCCAAAGGTAATAGGACGTAGGATTTATTTGGGCTTTTATCATCCATAATGTTTGAGTTAAGTAGAGGGAGTAACAGTAATAGTACGTTTTACTGCAGTTAGTATGAAGGCTACAACTTCTCTTCTGTAACCTAACCTATGGGCATTGATAAGAAGGCAACTGTCCTGAATGTATTGCCTGTGACCAAACTCCTCTCATCCAGGACACACTGAAATGGCCACTGTGAGGTTGCTGCATCATTAACCAGGCCTCAAGTGATGTCTATATATTATTTAGACTGTAGAATTAATGGAAGCTATGCTTAAATCTTTTTTAGGGGTTTATAGAGGCATTGTGTTGATTTGAGATGGTCATATGACCTTGGCTTTAAGTGTATATCCCCTGACGAGAAACTCGCACAAGATGTAGTATAATTATTGGAAAAATGTTTGACTTTGGCTCAGGGGTTTGCTGTATTGTGCAAGAGAATAAAAAAAAAAAAAAACTTCAAGATGAGGCATAGTAGCATGCTGCCTTTGCCATGTGTATTGTCAAGAAACAAACGTTGTTGCTTTACAAATCTGTCAGCTGTCCTTGTCTGTCACTGTCAGCGTGCTGAGAGAACATGAGTTGCCATTTGAGCTGTTCCTTAAATTACAGGTTACACTAGGGCCAAAAATCAGAGACTGAAGGAGTCAAGGTTAGGTACTTATTTAGCAGTGAATGTTTACCAGGAAGAGTGCAGTAGTGTATGGCTGGCTGGCTTTGTGTGAGCACAGTTTTTGTATTTTAAAGAGATTTGTACATATGGTTATATCTTGCTGCTTGCTTTGTGTGCATCCTGTGCATACATTCTTGCACTTTTATCGCTTTCTTGCTGTCTCGTATTCTATCTGAAACTGAAATTAACAATATTAAGTACCGAAATTATTTTAGTTAATTCATCTCACTTTCATATCACTGTCCTCTACAGCATGTCTTGAGCAGTGGTACAAGTTAACTATTATTAAAATAATTTTTGTTATCAGTAAAGAAAAAAAGCATTTGTTTTGTACAAAAGAAAATTTCAGCAGTGGTTACGTTCAAAATGTATGGCTCACCATTTTGCTTTTCCCTATGTATTAATTAACAGTTTTGAGGGTGTCTAAGTTTGTGCTGTAGTATTTGTCACTACCCACACGTAAAAAGGAAAATAATATATTTAGGAGAAGGAGCAATTTGTTTTGTTTGATATTTAATAAATCTTCCTTAAGTGGTAGGAGTGGTAGCAACTGTAGAAAAACTGGGTTGTATTATGCATTGCGTTTTCATATGGTTTAAGTATATCTTCCTTGTGTAATAATTTTGCATTTGTCGTGTGTGGGATTGCTTGACATGCCCGCCCAACTCTAACAGATAACTGCTTTCATGTTTTTTTCCAAATCGGCAGATGGGGGCAGGGGACATGTTTACAAAGCTCTGTACAGGAGGTCTTATTTGGTGTGTGTGTGTGTGTGTGTGTGTGTGTGTGTGTGTGTGTGTGTGTGTGTGTGTGTGTGTGTGACCTTGGACTAGATGCCATGGCCCACTGTTGGCTGCTTGTTATAGATTCTCCTCCGCAGCCTTCGTCAGCATGACAATTTCAAAACCCAGCTACTATCTCATCTATCATCCAAATGGATATGCCCATGCCGCACTCCAACTTAATCCTCTCTCTTTCTGCACAACTCCTTAAGATTCTCTCTGCTGCCTTGGACTGCGCATCGTCCGTGTTATTCTCCATAACCCCTTCTGTTTCTTTCTCCATGCTTTATAGACCATCTAAACTAAAAGAAATAATAGCTATATCTCAACTCGCATAGAATTCTCCTGCCCCGAATTACACTCTATATCTGATCACTTCTACCTACCATTATAAGCTAGTTACTGTATATGTTAAATGTTTACTCACTTGAGCTTTTAACATACTGTATTACACACTCTGAAATGCCTTTAACTTGTTCTGCACAGTTACTTGTTGTGGCCCTGGTAACTTGCAATATGTACTTGAAATTTATACATTTTTGTCCTTTCTTTGTAACCTGCAAGTTGTAAATTCAAATATAACTGTAATTTGTTTTGGAGCTTTTATCCCAGGGTCTCCACTGAAAACGGGCTCTTCTGGCCCAGTGGACTTCCCCGGTCATCAAACTTAAATAAATAAAATAAATCTTCCCAGGAAGCATGAACAGTGGAACAGGGTTCCGATAGGGTACACCTTTTTTATTCTGTACTCCCTGGTCTATTCTGAAACATGTATGGTAGAAGTGAAGCTAGCAGCTGGTAGTGTCTTTAGGTGCAAAGATACTATACTACTCACCAAGGAAGATCAGTTATTCTGCATGGCTCCTCTGTTTGATATATAGCTTTTTTATTTTTTCATTTTCTTAATTGGTCTTGTCCACAAGGAGAAAAGCCCTTTTTAAAGGCGATTCAGTAGAAAAAAAGCAGCTCCACATAATGAAACAGAATTGGTGATAACAGGAACAACATCATGATAATGATGGACTATATTGACATAGAATATTAAAGGAAAACAACAGGATATTAAAGCAGATTCCCCAACCTGCTGACTCTTCCAGTCCCTGTTTTTTGATAAAGCTTAGCCCACTCAACTGTTTTCCCTGTTCTGCTTCTTAGCTTTCTATACTGTTTTTGTTTCACTTTGCAAACCAACTTGAAAAACCTGTAGCTGTCTCTGAAATTATGATGTCACATCTGCCATCTGCTCTTGCTCTAGCTATTGGGATGGTTCCTCCCCCAAAGTGATGTAATCCCCCACCTGATTTGCATGCTGTATAGAAGAGCCAGTGTTCCTCCCACATTGTGATGTCAGACCTGCCTTACCCAGCCCACTCTACCTAATAAAATCCATGTGGTGTGTGGAACTCCTTTTCATTGTACGTGTATCCTGTCGACTGCATTTCTTTGAGGGACTACTAAAAAGTTTGGATTGCCTGCATTTTCGTCTGCATTTTTTGCTTCATTGGTAAGATAAGTCTTCCTAGTGAAATAAAAATGTAATTCTACACAAAGTCCCTGTTTGAATGCACTCCTAGCCCTATTTTGTGCTGCCTGATATAGTTTATGCTTCTGTTTGAGGGTGCCACGTGATTCACTAGTGTGTGCTGCTGCCGACTATCTAGATTAGCCTACTTCTGTTGTATTCGCTTGCTGCTGCTATTATTATATGTATTATGTAAATTATTATTGTATTATGGTTATACATTTTATTTGTTACTGCTGGTTCTCGGTTAATTATCTAGTCGTTGTGTTTCAGTGTGTGAATGCTACCTTCTGTTTTAGTCAGGTCCCATGCTGCATGCTGATTTCGGCTTGGAGAGTATTATCTGCATTTATCTTCGTTACGGATACTCAGCATAAGCAGTGTCTTCTTTTTTTTTTTTTTTATTCAAGTGTTGGTTTATAGTGATAGCTCGTACATTTATCACTACTGCTGCTCGTTTGTTTTTTCTAATTTTAGCATGTTATTAATGCTCATTTCGGCGTCTGTGTGTGCCGTGCTTTTTTTGCTATATATATATATATATATATATATATACAGCCATTTTAAAGGTTAGAGCGAGTTGGACTGCAATTGCGATGTTCTCTCGTCAGCAGATATCATGTTTACATGCCCTTGTTTGGCTGTGTATGCTGTGGGCCGTGTTTGTGTGTGCCGATATCCTTTACATTTTTGAAAAGCCCCCTCACCCCGAAGAAAGTTTCTCTTTCATGATATATTCTGAACCGAGTTAGGTACTGCTGTAGATATTTTAGCTCTGTGAGCTGTTCTTGGTATTGTAACACATAGCACTTCTATTTAAAAAATCCGATTAAGTGTAATATTGGTGTGGGTCTGAAACTGTTCTAACTGAAACGTCCGAGGTCCAGAAGGGGTTCCGCTGAGTCAGCGTAGCAGGAGCATTCGTTATGAATGGAGAATACTATATAATTTCGTCAGCGGCACCCATTTATTTCCACTTGCATGTATTATTAGCATTGATATTTTGCAATAACACTGGTCTTGTACAAATCGACCATTTGCTCAGGTCTGCTAAATTGTCTTACTGTAACACATCAGTAGCTTTAGTGGTGTTAATTGTACTGTGCCAGATTTTTCAGTTATGGACATTGAAATTGCTTTATCAGCATAGGCAGTATGATTTGATACTAACTTGATTTCAGGGCTGTATGGTTTAATGTTGCTCCTTGTTTAGCTTTATAACGTGTTTAATGCATCTCCTCTAAACATTCCTGTGTCTATTTTTAGTACCACTATTATGCAAAGATGTGATAGGGGTTCACACCTGTGGTTAGTTGGGCAAGCAGCAGCTCAATTCAGTCAAGTTTTTGGACCAGTACAGCATTGTATTAGTGCCTTAAAACATTGAAACACCTCCTCCATATGTTTTATTCAGAGCTGAGGGGGATAAAAATGTATGAAAGGCACTGTAGACTTTAATAGCCAGAGTGATTACTACGGTTCTGAACTGTTTCTTTTACTGGATATGTGTGTGTGAATTTTCTAGGGTAAGGAGTGCTTCCAGGTAATACATTTTTTTATATTTAAACCCTA
>NC_056737.1:1255936979-1256025450 GCF_019279795.1 Protopterus annectens
AATCTCTGGAGAGTCCTTCTTCATCTTTAGTAAGACTCTGGTTATCAGAAGAAAAAGGACATTCCGGTCCGAAAAAAGGCAACTGTCTTCTGAGCCTTCTGCAAGGTAAAGGTAACTGTCTTCTGGGCCTTCTGCAAGGTACCCCAGCACAGAAAGTACAGTTATGTACACTTACCATAAATGTAGATGTTTGAGTGTATTCACTGTTGCAGTCATTACATTTGGGTAATCTGCTAGCAGGTTGCCCTCAGTCGGCCTGATTAACAAAGTCTTGGGTCCTGTGTCGGTTGCTGTCCCTTCTTCCATGACGTCAGGTCGTCAGGGGTATAAAACATGCAGCCGACGCCATTAGATCAGTTTATCTTGCCCCCAATGTCAGATGCCCCCCAAAAAAGGGAGCAAAATATATATAAATAATTTAAAACACAAAAATATACCTCCAACCAAAAGCAAATACACCAAAAAGGCTTTTAAGTGTAGTAAAAGAAAGGAGAGGCACAGTAAGAGAAAAAACAGGGGGCTGGAGGGAGAGTAACCAGGACTGCAACAGTGAATACACTTGAACATCTACATTTATAGTAAGTGTACACAACTGTACTATGTTCTTCGTGTTTCACTGTTGCAGTCATTACATTTGGGTAGATTCTCAAAGCTAAGGTTGGGAGGATGGATTTATACAGCATTAGGACCAGCTACAAAGCCCTGCAAAACAGCAGTGGCAAAGCCAACTCTGGATTTAGAGAAAATTGGTAAACGATAGTGCTTAGTGAAAGTATGAACTGAACTCCAGGAAGCAGCTTCTAGAATATCCCTGGTAGGAACACCTCTGAGAAAGGCTGCAGAAGTAGATGCAGCCCTGGTGGAATGGGATCTGATCCCCTGGGGGATAGGTTTTCCATGGTGCTTATAGCAGAAATGAATACAATGGCTTATCCATTTGGAAATGGTTTGCTTTGAGATAGCCTTTCCCTCTGCCCCTGCAGAAAATGCTACCAGCAGTTATTCAGATCTTCTTAGAGATTTAGTCCTGTCCAAGTAAAATCTAAATTGTCTGTGTACATCCAATGAATGCAGAATTTGCTCTCCCTTGTTCTGTGGATTGGGAAAGAAGGTCGGCAAATGAATGGACTGATTAAGAGCCACACTGGATACCACCTTGGGCATGAAGGATGGACTGGTCCTGAGTGACACCCTGTCCGTATGAAAGATGATGAAGGGCTCCACTGCCATAACGGCCTCTAATTCAGAAATCCTTCTAGCCAAAGTGATTGCTAAAAAGGAAGGCTGTTTTTCAGGAAAGAAATTTTAGGTCTGCAGTAGCATCTGGCTTGAAAGGAGCTAGAGTGAGTTTCTCCAATACAAAGTTAAGGTCCCAGGCAGGGGTTGGAGCTCTCCTGGGTGGTCTCAAGTTTTTGGCCCATCTGAGATACTGCTTTTGCAGAGGATGAGAGAAGAGGGGGGGTTCTGTGTTGTAATGAGCTGAAATGGCTGAGGCATGGATTTTTATGGAAGAAAAAGAAAGACAGACCCTTTTGAAGCATCTCAGTTAAGTATTGCAAAATCTGAGGTAAATTGGGCACTGCTGTGCTCATCCCTTGAGATTGATTCCAGGCACAGAATCTTTTCCATTTGTCAGCATAAGATTTTCTAGTACTAGGTCTTCTCGCCTCCAAAATTACATCCATTACAGGTTAGCTGAGGGATGCTAAGGGGTAATTTAAGTGATTAGCCAAGATGCAAGATTCAATGTTTGGAGCTGAGGGTGCAGAATTTGGTTGTTCTGCTGAGACAGTAAGGAGGAAAGGTGTCTGAGGCAGATGCCATGGAGGAATTTGTGACAGACTGCGTAGAAGTGGATACCAGTGTTGGCGAGGCCAGTCTGTAGCAATCAAAATAATTTTTGGTTTGTTCTGTTTGACTTTTAGTAGAACTTTGTAGAGCAGAGGCAGAGGGGGAAAGGCATAGACTGATAGATTTTCCCAGCTGAAGGACAGAGCATCCACTTTCCAGGCTTTCTTGTGAGGGTTCTTGTGCAAAATTTGTCCAACTGGTAGTTCTGGGGTGAGGCAAAAAGATCTATGTCTGGGCTCCCCCAATTGCATGTCAACATGTTGAAAATCCATGGTTCTAGTTTCCATTCGTGTGGGTCCATGAGATTTCTGCTTAGTTTGTCTGCCAAAACATTCTGGTTTCCTGGCAGGAATTGAGCTTGTAGTTGTACTTGATAGCTCAAGGCCGTGTTCCACAATGCCATGGCTAGTCTGCAGAGGGGTAGGAATGTGTACCCCCTTGCTTGTTTATGTACCACAAAACTGTGTTGCCCGTCTTTACCATTAGTTGCCCTGGATGAAGGTAGTCCTTGAAGGCTGTCAGAGCATTCTGTACAGCTAGCATTTCTTTTTGATTGATATGAAGGTGCATTTGATTTGGACTTCATTTGCCCTGAATGCACTTCCCTGCCAGATGAGCCCCCCATGCATAGTCTGATGCATCTGTAGTTAGTGTTTGGGCGGTAGGGGGTGGTGAGAATGGCAGTCCCTTGTTTTGGCAGCAGGCCTCTGCCCACCATAGGAACTCTAGTTGAAGGCAAGGTATGACAGGAATCATTGCTTCCAGGCTGTGACAATGTTGACTCCATAAACTTTTTAAGTACCACTGAAGTTTCCTCATATGCAGTCTTGCATATAGAATTAGAAGAATGCAGGAGGCCATGAACCCCAAGGCTTGCAGTATTTGTCTTGCAGATAGCAGGGTTTTTGTGACCACCTGTTTGAAGTAAGTCACCGATTGAATTTGCTTTTCTGGCGTAAGGAAAGCCATATGGGCAGTTGTATTCAAGCTTGCACCCAGGAATGTAATTTTTTGTGAGGGTACTAGTTGTGATTTCTTTTTGTTTATGGTGTACCCTAAACAAGTTCGAACCTTTTTTACAAACGCCAGATGTTCTAGAAGAATGGACTTGTTTTCTGCCTGAATTACACAATCGTCCAGGTACGGATATATTTGAATATTTCTTTGCCTTAAAAATGCAATTACTGGAGCTAGGCACTTTATAAATATCCTGGGCGCAGTAGATAAGCCAAAGGGCAGTGCAGAGAACTGATAATGCAAGTAGCCTGCTTTGAAGCAGAGGTATCTTCTGCAAGATTCCCTGACTGGGATATACAGGTAAGCCTCTTTTAAATCTAGAGTTGCCAACCAGGCTTCTTTGCCTAGCATAGGAAGTAACTGGTGAAGAGTCAGCATCTTGAATTTTGTAATGTCCAGAAAGGTGTTTAGAGTAGACAGGTCCAGAATTGGATGCCATGATTTTTCTTTTCTGGGTACCAGGAAAAGTCTGGAATAGAAACCTTGTCCCTTTTCCTCTTCTGGTACTAAATGAATTGCCCCCATGTTTAGGAGGGAAAGTACTTGTTTCTGAGTCTCTGTCCAGTGATTTGGGGGCAGGTCTGGCCATCCGTTTGGAGTTGGCGATGTGTGGAAATGAAATCTGTATCCCTGGGACACTATATTTAAAACCCATTTGTCCTGGGTTATAAGTTGCCAGTTTTTTGCATGAAGAGCCAGTTTTCCCCCAAAGGGGCGGCTAATAGGCAAGTGTTTGGTAATTTTAAAGGAAGGTCATTGAGACTGTTTACCATAGGGAGGTGTCTTGCTGTTTCCAGATTTGGAAGTAGAGGCACCACATTGCTTAGTTTGAAAGTCCCTTGGGACTGAAACCTGGTGCTTTTGGAATGTCTGGGTTTGGCTTGAGTGGCTCTGGAAGGAACTGGAAAGGACCAGTTCTTAGTAGGTCAGTGCCTACTAACTCTTTGAGGTTGTACTTGTAAGAAATCTTTCACAGTTTGCATAGATTTAGCTTTATCTTCCATCTTTTTAAAACTTCTTCAGCCTTATTGCCAAACAAATGGTCCTGCTGCAAAGGAGCATCCAACTATTTTGCTTTAACATGATCAGGCAGAGATTGCTCCTTAAGCAAAGCATGCCTTCTAAGCACAAAATCAGTAACAGCAGCCCTGCAAGAGGCCTCCAAAGAATCAAAACCACATTGCAAAGTATGTTTTCCGACTTGTTCAGCTGAATGCAATAAGACCTTTAAGTCCTTATTTTCCACACAGTCAGAAATCATCATCATTTTCTGTTTAAGCAGTCCCATGACATGCTGTTGATATTTTAGCATATGGAATTGACAGTTTAAAGCCCTAATTGCCAAGGTTGCAGAAGTATAAACCTTTTTACGCCATCTATCCAGTGCCCTGGTGTCTCTATCAGAAGGGGTAGGGTTTTTAGCAGTAGAAGCCTTAATGCCCTTGGACCCCTGAGAAATGGTTTCAGGGTCCGCAACAGGATTTTTGAAAAGGAATTTGTGGGAGTCAGGAAACCTGTAGTATCTGTCTGGCTTACAAGGAGCGGGAGGCAGGGAATCAGGGGCCATACTGGATTCTGAAAACACATCAACAATGTCTACTACTGGGGTATAGCCAAAGGCCTATGCTGAGGAAGAAGAAGAAATCCCCAAGCCTCTTTTTGGATTCAGAAAAATCCTGACTTTCCCAGTGGAAATTCTCCCTTAAGGTATGTAAAGTTTCCCCAAAAGAAAAATCCTCAGGGGGAGAAGCAGAAGGAATGAAATCCTCTGCATCAGAGTCCTCATAAGTAGGTATGGACAAATCCTGTTCATTAGAAGAGTCAGAAGAAACAGAGTCCTGTTCAGAAGGTACATAATCAAATTCAGCCCTAGGCCTCTTAGAAGGGGGAGAGGGGTTGATTACCCCTGATTAGAGTAATTAAATCTTCAGCCATTTTGATTATTTGGTTTTTTTTAGGCATAGGGGCCTGAACATGTGGCCTGGATGTCAGTTTCTTAGACATAGATCGAGATTTTGGCCTTAAAATTGAAGTTGGTGTCAGTTTAATGTACAAATCTGTAGGCCTGAATACACCCTCAGAAGCTGGTGCCTGCACAGTGGCTCCAGACCCATCCAAGGTACAGACATCCATGGGTTCCATAGGTGAAGTATCTCGCGGCATACCAGACTCCGAATGGGTCTCAGTAGAGGCCTGCGAATCAGAAGTAGCGAGTATCAGGGGCTGCAAAAACTGCTCACTGAGTACCGGCGAACTGACGGCTGGCTTAAGAGAAGAGTCGTCGACAGTTTTGGACCTCAACGGCCTGTCTCTGTCTTTTTCTTTGCATTTTTTTGGTATTTCAGTAGTTGGATGGCTAACAGATGTAATTTCTTGATAATTAAACCAAAAGCCGAAATATTTAGAAGCAAAAATGTACCGACGATGGATAGTGTACTGATTAAATAAAGCACAAAACCGACAGCAAGGTACATCATGGTCAGGGCCTAGGCAAGGAATACAGTACAAATGGAAATCCTTATGAGGTATTTGCTTCCCACAAGTAATACAATTATTAACTTTTACTGACATCGGCTTCACTGACTGACTGAGGGACCATTTATGAAGCATCAATAAACAATAGCCGAGCCAGACTACTAGAGAACTGGTTTCACCAGGAATGTGACTGCCAATCACAAAGCATTGTGTTGGCACAATCCATTCCCATTTTCTCACTGCCTCATCTTGGCAGTTCTCTCTCTCTGGAATCAACATATCAAATATGCAAGTTGATGCTGTAAAATATGGAGAGCAAGAAAAAGTTTCCCCAATGGGGTACTTAGCTTTTAGTTGAAGACTTCGGTTCTGAAACTCGAATATGAAAATTTCAGGAGTCGACCGACCGGCACTTGCCAACTGCTTCTGCTTCGGGCACCGCACGGCAAGAAAGACTGATGTAATGGTGTCGGCTGCATGTTTTATATGCCTGACGACCTGACGTCATGGAAGAAGGGACAGTAACCGACGCAGGACCCAAGACTTTGTTAATCAGGCTGACTGAGGGCAACCTGCCAGCAGATTACCCAAATGTAATGACTGCAACAGTGAAACATGAAGAACATCTGCTGTAACTGCATTTTGAATGGAAGCAAACAGAGCTACATAGGCAGTTCTCCACACGTGGGCAATCCCCTGGAACACTTCTTGGATTAACATCCCTTTGGGAGGATCTATCTTGGATCTGCTCGGTATTTCTGCTACCACGTTCTGCTCTGACAGAATGGAAAACAGCTGCAGGGAAAGACTGTGATGAGTTTTCAGCTCCCAGGTTACCATGGCTAGTCTGCAGAGAGTAAGAACATATTCTCCCTTGTTTATGCACCACGTAACTGTGTCGCGGTCTTGTTATGAGTAACAGTACTCTGGGTATCTACAATTGATTCAATGCTTTTTGATCAGGGCCATCATTCCTCTGATGTTTGTATGTTTTATCTCTCAAATAAAGCTCCAACATGACTCGGACTCAGATACCTTGAGAAACTGCCCCCATGCAAAATCCAAGGTGCCCACTGTAGCTGACAGAGTTGGAATAAAGGAAGAAATATGGACACCTGGATTTTGCTGAACATGACAAAATTCATCAAAATGGAGCTCTTCTGGTGGAACTAAGAAGAGGGAAAGACAGGAGATGCTGGTGCTGGATCTAGACAGATTTTAGAAACCACTGAAATGTCCTTATGCGACACTGGCTAAAGGAACCTTGAGGATGGATGACACCATGTAACGAACAATTTTGAGAAATCCCCTTGCTGTGGAATGGGTCTGGTGAGCAAGTTTTAGGAAGTGATGATGGTAGAATGAAACTTTCTCTTGTAATTAGAGAGGTGTCCAGAAGCTATCTTAGAAATACTAACCCGAGCGAAAGGATTAGAGAGGACTTTTCCAAATTTAACATTAATTCTGGACAGCAGAAGAGATTCACAAAGAAATGAAGTAAACTAAAGTGGGTTGGATCGAAGTATCCAGAATTAAGCAATTGTCCAGGTAAGGGTAAATGTGAATTCCCTGAAGTATGCAGAAGGCAATGACTGGAGCCAAACTAATTACAAATGCCCCTAGAGTGGTAGAAAGACCAAATGGGAAAGGCAAATTGAAAGTGCAACCACAAAACAAAGACTCTGAGCTAACAAATGTAGTCATTGTAACTAGGTATGTGAAAACATGCACCCTTGAAGGCTAGAGTGACTAAAAAAGAGAAAGAAAAGAGAAAAAAGGTAGCAAAGTTAAAATTTTCGAATTTTAGAACTATAAGAAGGGAATTAAGAAGTGGATCCAAAATTGTTCTAGAGGAGCTTTCTCACAAGTACTAGAAAAATCCTAGAATCGAATCCTTTTCCTTGTTGGGAAGGTGGAAAAGATTTTGTTACACTTTGTGACAACATATCTAAAAGGAGTTCGGGAACAAGTGAGCGAGTCTTTGGGGAGGTCCCTAACCGCAGAGGGAGAGATGCCCACTGCAGTTTGCATCCACGCTGGATTATTTTCAGCACCTAATAATCTGATGTCATCTGTCTCCAAAGATGTATGTAGTGGGAGATGTTGCCCACTAGCGCTTGGGAGTCTGGCCAAGTGAGAAGGGAAGTAGGGGAATGAAATCCATAGACAGTTAGGCAGTTTTTTTATGAAGGGAAGATCTTTGGGATCCAGTCACCTTCTTTAACTTTCCCTGTCAATTTTTCCTGAAATTACTATTTTGTAGACTTTTGTTGGGCAGTTTTGAAAGATTTCCAAAAGAAAAACCCATGACATGAAGGGTCATTCCTCTGGTACCTATGGAAAGGGGAGAGAAAAAGTTGGTAGACACCCTGCATAATTTTTCACTTTCCTCTAAACATTTCATTACTTCAGGCAAGGAATTCCTAAAAAGTAAATCTTTCGCCAGAGTGATATTTAAAATCTGTGCCCATACATATTCTGGATGTACGTACATGTTATTAAATGTTTGATAACTCTGGAGGCAGAACTGACCATATTTAATAAACTGGTTTTAATATCAGAAGCAAGGCACTGCTGCATCTCAGCAAAAATGGACAGGGAGTACCTTGCCATGTGTGTCTTGCAGTTAACTTCCCTGAAAGTTATTGTACAAGAGACATCCACCTTCTTCCCATACCTGTCAAAGACCCAGCTGTCTTTCTTTGGGGGCTGGGTTAGAATGGTTAAAATGTTTAGAAGCAAAGGATTTGGAGATACTGATTGAAAAGAAAGTGCAGCAAGAAGGTATAAGAAATAAGCTTGTGGGCTTGAAGACAGGGCTAGGAAAGAAAGACTTCAGTTCACAAATGGAGGCAGCAAGCAAGTAAGTTAATGGGCTTCACGGACTGACTGAGGGACCATTTATGAAGCATCAATAAACAATAGCTGAGCCAGACTACTAGAGAACTGGTTTCACCAGGAATGTGACTGCCAATCACAAAGCATTGTGTTGGCACAATCCATTCCCATTTTCTCACTGCCTCATCTTGGCAGTTCTCTCTCTCTGGAATCAAAATATCAAATATGTAAGTTGATGCTGTAAAATATGGAGAAGAAAAACATTTAATATGGAGGACAAAAGCATTTTTCAAACATGTAGACAGCTCACAATTCCTTATTATTTATTTATTGACATTTGTTGACCAGGAAAGTCCACTGGGTCAAGACACATTTTCAGTGGAGGCCTGGGGAGAAAAGCTCTACTACTAAAACATATACATAGTTAACAACATTAAAAAAATTTAACAAAGCAAGTTAATAAAATTGACAGTTATTAATATGCATATGTCAACAATTGAGGAGTAAATAGGAAAAGTAAGGGGATATATTAAGGCATTTAGATATGCAATGTAAAAGGTAAGAGAAGGTAAAATATAAAATGGAAGTGTGGTGTGGAAAAATTTACAGATATCCCAAGAAGCACTAAAATGCCAAACATGGGAAGGAATTTTGTGCCTGCATGTGTACTTATAAAATGCCTTACTTTCCATTACTAATAAACTGCTGAAAACAACCAAAAACGCCACAAAAAACTTTAAATACAAGTAAGAACAGTGCTTCAAAACAGCAACAGAACAGAAACAGAATCAGAATGAACAAATGAAGGAGAGGGAAGACAAAAATGCCATTGCTTAGGGATACAACTTCTTTGCTCTGAAACAAAGCTAAAAAAATAATAGGGCAATTAAGACTCAAATCAAGAATATTTTTTTTATATTACTCTAATTCACTTAAATTAACACAACAACATCAAAATGGCTTTTCTGACCAACTAAGTTGTTTGAAATTCTGATGTCTACCATTATTGACTGACTGATTACAATCTCTGGTGATCTGCTAGAAAATGAAAACCGGAGCAATAACATTGTTAAACTGTCCAAGGTAAGTCAAAAAAGGAACTGCCTGATCTGAAAGTCTTCAAGCAATCATTATACATCTCTACACCTTACAGGAAAGCTTGACTTTGTCATTGCACATTAACAAATAGACATTACTAACTTGTCTCATGGATTGCTCCATACTTTTTAAATTACTTACATGGATTGCTCCATACTTTTTAAATTACTTACATCATCTGTTTTATATTTCCCATGCAGTGAGTGAAATAGGTCCTTTCTGGATCAGCCCACTATCCCAGTTAAGCACAGACAAATAAAAAAAGTAGGTAGACAAGCTTCTTTTGCGATTTTTTTTTCTCTCTCATAGAATGACCAAATGAAAGCAAGTATTCAATACGTGTCAAAACACATTTGGTAAGGAAGCTACTTTGTGGGCCATTATGGGTAAAAGGAAAGGGCTTGTAGGGATGGGAAAAGTTGCAAATGTGAGCTATTCAGTGCCCAAAGGCCTTAATCTTACTATGGAGGAAGATAAGCTGCAAATCTCTATGAAGAGGCCTATTTAGCTGCACCTTGACAGCTATTAAGTTAACAACACTTTTTCATCACATGTAAGTATGTGTGTGGTGGTGGGGGTAAAGAGGTTAATTGAAATAACACTGAAAATTATATCCTGGAGAACATGATTAATGACCAAGGGCAATTACAATTACCCTTACAGTACACACAGACCTGGGTCATTCTTACTTGCACAGGTGGGAGAGAGGGAGAATTTTTTTTTTTTATGTTAAATCCTCCATTTGGCAAGGGAACTGGTAAATCAGTATAGTGTGTCCTCAGTTGTACAGCATATACCTTACTAGCAAATAGCATTTTACAGAGTTAAATACGTTTCTTAAATGTACTGAACAGGACATCTGCCAGTTTAGTCAAGGACATGCTATTACAAGTGTGGTCAGCAACAGTAAAAAAGGAGGTGGCAACACCTCCTGAAAGTATGCTGCTGCTTGAAAAAATTTACTTCATTCAGTTACTAAATCAGGTTAACAATAAGGCATGCATGCATGTGTTTATAGGGATGATGTAGGAACACTATAAGAGTTACAACTTGAAAAGCAAAGACTGACAGCATCAACTCCAGGACTAAAGGATGTAAGCCAGTCAACACATCACTGTCTTAAATGAATGTATGTGCCTTTCTGTCAGAGAATGATCAGATCAAATCCATCAGTCCTGACTAACCATGCAACTTGATTATCTGCCAATGTTGAGACCACTTACAGTGGAAATAGTATCAATGTATTTATCGACATTTGATTACTGGGAAAGTCTGACTGGGTAGGTACTTATTTTCAGTGGAGGCCCTGGGAGAAAAGCTCCACAAAGTACTACAAAAATATTTTAAGAAGAATAATTTTATAATATCCAGCAATAATACAAAAACATCTACAGTTCAAATAATTACACCAAAGATAGCGGCAACTTACATGGCAATGACTGAATATTTAGAGAAATTTGAGCCACTTTACAGAGAAATTAAAAGGTAAGTTAGTACAATACAAACAGGGATTTCGATATGGCATGAGAGAAAAAAACAAGGTTATGGCATATTTAAAGAGAGAGAATCAAGTGAGAGAAATTGCTTGAAGTAAGGAAGTGAGCAACGAAGGGAGAGTAAGGAGTCACAAGGTATGAATAAGTACTTGTTCACATTTAGGGATATAGTTTATCCTGGGCTTAAGCACAAGAGAGCCACATTTTGGCTAGGAAGTCTTTCAGAATGGTATTAAAGAACTGGCGGGAGGATATTGAACTGATAAATACAGTAAAGAGTATGGGACCATGCCCAGCAGATTTGATAAGTTTGTGGACGGAGAGGAGTTTTTGGTCATCGCATCATAATGACCAATTAGGAACATAGTTACATAGAATGGTATTTAGTGCTGGACAAACAGATGGATAGTGGGTAATTTCATAGGTGGTTGGAGGTTGTGCATGTGTTAGCTGATGGGGTAGTTCTAACCTATTTAGGCTTTTTAGTGCTATACACCATATTTTTCAGAACTGGTCAGTTCAATGTAGTGAGAGTTGGAAATAGATTATTGTGATGCCCGTGCACTGGCCCAGCAATCAAGGAGCCTCAATCCTCACCACTAAAACCAGTGAGGGGCATCCATATAAGGAAAGGATAATAAATACACACACAGTGAAGTACAATTTCCATTAAGAGCACACAGAGATCATAGTCAGTCTGGGGCTGGTTTCTCCCTTTCTCTCCAGGTCCCCATTAAGACTCCCCACTGGCACAGCTATAGGGTCCAGATCTCAGCTTAGTGGGCGAGCTAAAACCACCAGCACCCTCTGTCCAACAAGTGCATTGTGTCCCTGCCCAAGTAGCAGACACTCACACTTTGAGATAAGGGTTCATACAACCACACAGACACTCCTGGGGAAGGGCTGGCACAGGTTCTCCAGCTGTGCCCCTTTTACCCAGACTATACAGTAGAAATCACTGCCACCACCCAGCTAATATTTTATCAGGTGCTCACATGCCCTTATGAAAGGGTGCCCCAATTATACTGTGCAATATTATTATCCAAATGGTAAGTGCAACCAAACAGTCAAGACTTATTTGGAGTGACTTGGTACAGTATCACTAGGTACATGCAATGTACTCTTAAAGCTTAAATTATCTCTACACAAAACAGCCACAGTTGAAAGGTTTAAAAATAGTTAATAAATAATAAAAACACAAGACAAGACAATACTTCTTACTACACAGTGCTGTTCAAGAGTTCAGAGATCACAGAGAAATACTTGAAATAATACAGCAGAAAAGTTCTGACATCACAGAAAAACAAACTAGTCTAATCTTCCTATTTCCTAGCTATATCCAAGAGAAAACACAGTTCTAAAATCCTACTTACATATAGACACAGGCAAGGTGGTGAGTTGGATATTCTCAAGATAAATGCTCCCTGCTCTCCTTTCCGTCCCTAAATTGATAACACAGTACCACTGATTCATTTCAGATTACATAATTTCTTTCTGGTTCCTAGGCTAACAGACTCTCGGATGTTAATAGCCCTTGATCTTGCAGCTGGTCAGGAAGCCAAAACAATAAAAGAAATTATACATGCAAATTCTAGCCATTAACTTTGGCCTCAAAACAATAGTCAGAATGCCTTTATCTAGACATCTCGGCTCCGAGTTTTGACATCAAAGAAGTGACTTATCAAAGAAGTGACTTATCAGCTTTGTTACAGCAGAGTGCAGTTACATTTTTGCAGTTACACATTTAACAGCATTTTTTCCCATTTAAGAGAACAAGCCTGTGGCTCATATTAATATTTACAAATGACAGAATTATCCACAAGAAAAAAACAAGGTTATAGCATATTTAAAGAGAGAGAATCAAGGGAGAGAAATTGCTTGAAGAAAGGAAGTGAGCAAAGAAGGGACAGTAAGGAGTCACAAGGTATGAATAAGTACGGATTCACCTGTTTATACCAATGAACAACATGATGTACAACATATTAAGACCAGGGGTTCACCATGGTAGCTTGCTTTTGCCCTTTGACCTGGGATTACTTCAGTTTCAGTTCATTTCTATGCAATTGTTTATGTGGTTGTACAGTGGTTTTGTGTACTCTTCTGCATAAGCTTCTCTGTTTTCAGGATTTGGGGGAGTTTGGAATCTACCTATGCCATCATTTAATAGGATGTAATTTGCCTTAGAAAAGTTCTTTATGTTTTTGGGTTTGGTGGTGGTGGTGGGGTCAAGTTTTACCTTAATTTCCAGCAAGACTGCTTTGTGATCTGATCTTAACAGAGAGGACATCACACATGGGGATGGTGCAGTCCTCTCCCATATTTGTGAGAAACAGATCTAGGATATTTGTTCCCCTAGTGGGACTGCAGACTTACTGCTCCAGGGTATTTGAATTCACAAAGTTGAGAAATCTTTGGGCCTGTAGGTTACTGGTCATATATGACTCTCAGTTAATGGAGGGGTAGTTAAAATCACCCATGAGTATGTTATTGGGCTGGATGGTGAGTAATTCAAGTAACTCAGGGTATGATGTATGGGTTTCCTGGTTCATGGAGATGGACCTATAGCTAGCAAAAATATGCAATGGATTTTCCCCATAGTTATTTGGACATGGAGTAACTCAAGTATGTCATATTGTTTGACCAGCATTGATGTGAGCTTATCCTTTATGTAGATAGATTTTGCTCTTTCACAGAATGTATGATAGGTGTCATTAGTCACGCACTGCCAGAGTGCTTTCTATGGCTTTAAACCATGTTTTGGTAACTGCAGAGATGTCAGCATTCTCCAGAGTGAGAAGAACTTCTAGGGAGAGCAGTTGTTGAGACACCTAGCATTGAGTAGTAACACCTTTAGCTTGTCCCGAGTAGCTTAAGGTTTGTCTTTTGGCTATGCCTAAAAAAGGCAATATAGGGGTGGATGTTTTTGCCATAATCCAAAAGCCTAGAGGTGACAGGTGAAGACCTTCCCTGCCAGAGTAGCATGGCCTGTTGACCATGTCCTCCCAGGTTGACAAATATTGCACCCCTTTGGAATTACAGCAGTAGCTAAGCCAGTTGTTAAAGTTGATCATTTTCTGTTTGTATTGTGGCATCATCCTTGGAGACAGTAGAATTCTGCTCAATATTAGACTCGTACCTGCCTCTGACGCATATTCTGACAGTCCAATGATATCTCTGTTCATATAGTCCAAGGAGGTACATCTCAGGTCATTTACACACATATGGACTGTGACTGGGTCATGCTGGTACTTGGGGGCAATTGACCCGAGTGCTTGCATGATCTGACCGATTCTGGCCCCTGACAGGCAACTAACTGTAACTTTCTCTTTATCCAACATTGTAAGGGGGACATTGGTTTGTCTCACTATGGAGTAACCTATGACTAGAATATTAGGTTAATTGTTTCATCTTATGGGCTTGACAGTTGAGATACAATGAGATGTGGCTTTATGTGTTGTGATGGGTATTGTCTTGTACGTGTGCATGCAGAGCTTCTGAATACTGCAGCTGAGAGGCCTGAGGTTTGGGTAGGTTATATGAGAGCACCTCTACATATATAGGTCTAAGAATATGGTCCTTATTGGGTACAGTGAGTGGCGAGTCTCTGACAACCTGTTTGCTACATTTTTTATGTGAGGGTCTAGCCTCCAGTGTCAATGTGTAACTACATCTCTCACACACTGTATTTGTCCGTTAAGAGAATTAAGTGGTTGTCAGTGTACATTAGACAATTGTTACACTGCCTCAAGATGCCCATGTCCACCAAGCTGGACACCAAAATGGTAGGAAAGTGCCCATCCATGGCTGCAGGTCTAAATTGTACTTGCAAGGGAAAGGAGTGGAGGTGATTATAACTGGATGGGGGTGCTTACTTGATTTAATCTGCAGCTTAACTAGAGATGCTACCCAGCACCCAAACCAGATATTCCCTGAGCAACGAATGTCCTGGGTGCTATGATAAGGTAACGCAGACTTAAACAGTCCTAACCGAGTGCATAAACACTGCTCACGCACAAAGTAATTGCCAGGTGAGTACCGCACAACTGAGGTAGAGTGCCGAGATGCTTTTTATTGGAAAATGTAAAGATCAGGAGGTTGCGTATATACAAGGCACTACTAACTGCCACAGAGTGAAGAGCAACTTTGCAGAAACACAAGGCTTATATATGCTCCATAAAAAAGTAAGATTTACACTAACTAAGCCAACATGTCAATCAATAAGCCCACAATAAGCTTTATGCTAGCAGTTCCCAGTTCAGATGGGTGAAGTCAACCCTCCCCTGCCACAAGAGTGCAGACTCTAACCCTCTTAATGCAAAAATGACTGGTTTGAAGCCCAAGTGTTGAGGAACAACACACAGATGCCAGTAACTAACAAATCACTGGATACAATGTAATTTAGTACAGAACAGCTGCCCTTACAGTAGATTGCAAAGCAACTAAAACTTTAAGGAAGTACAGAAAATCAAATAAATGTTAAGAGGAAACCTTCACAGAATCAGCAATACAAGTGCAAAAACATACTTCGCTTTGCTTTTTTTACCACTGGATGACTGCAGATGCTTGCAGAATCATTCAAAGTCTCTGGCAGCATAGCCAAATGATGATGACATCTGGATAAATGAGCTAGGACCTGCACAAATGTGAGGCTTATACATACTTTCAGAAAAAAAAAAAAAAAAAAGATTTACATTTCTGCCAGCAATTCCCAGCTCATATGGGTGAAGTCAACCCTTTCCTGCCACAAAATTGCAAAAACTTCAACACTCAATGTAAAATGACTGTTTTAGAGCACAAAGTGTTGAGGAACAACAAACAGATGCCTGCATCTAACTAACAAATCACTTCATACAATATAATGCAGTACAGAACAGCAGCCCTTCCCCACAGTAGTTTGTCAAGCGACTTAAACTTTAAGGAAGTGCAGCAAGACAAATAAATATAACCAGAAAACTAAACAGATTACTGTGAATAAGCAATACAAGAGCAGAAAATGTACTTAGCTTCATTTTTTAAGCCTCGGATGGCTTTGGATGCTTGGAAAATCACTCAAAGCCTCTGGCATCATCATCAAATGATAAGGAGCTCTAGATAAATGAGCCAAGACTCCTGAAAACACAAGGCTTGTATATCAAAAAAAGCAAGATTTACACTATTTTATCAATAACTTGGTAATAAGAGCTTGTATTATATTAAGGGGGTGTCTACAGACATGTCTTAATTTCTGTTATGTGATTGGTGGATTAGTTTTTTTTTTTTTTTGTTTTTAATATGGATTTTTTAAATTTTTTTTAAATGGTCTAATGAAGCTGTGTGAAGCAGTGAAAGCTCTTACCGTGTACTGTGCATTTGTTTGATTTCATTTTACCTTATTAAAGTGTTTATTTTGCTCGTCCGTGATGGTCAGATATTTATTTTAGTTTTTGTTTGCGCTGGAAATACTGACCTTTGTCTATGACCTCTATTTACTTAGTTTACGATGTCTAGTACCCGTTTACTAGGGTAACACTGCTGTTGGGTGTTGCGGGATCATCCAAGCTGCAAGGCTGAGGGTCTGCAAATTGGGATGGACAACTTTTCCCTCATCCTGGGTGAGGAGATTTACCCTCTGAGGCAGCAGCCATGGGTCATGTTGGTTAGCTCAAGGAGGAGAGAATACCAATTATGTCTAGGCCAGTCTGCAGCTATCAGTATTACTCTTGGGCCCTCTTCCCCTATCTTGAGAAGAACACAAGGTAGAAGAGGAATGGGGAGATGCATAAATGAAAGTTGAGCCCAAGGGAAGGAGAAGACATCTGTTTTCCAGGCTGTCTCTTGTTTGTACCTGGTGCAGATTTTTTCCAGGTGTTTTCCTTGGATGCGAAGAGGGCCACCTGTGGAACGAAAGTTTGTGTTAAGGTTTGAAAAATATTTGGATGCAGATGCCACTCATGAGGTCCATCAAATTTTTGGTGAGATGGTCTGCCAGAGGATTTTGAACTGCTGGAATGTATTGTGCTATGAGGTGCAGACCCATAGAATGAGCCGTTTCCCAGATTTGCATTGCTAGACAGCACAGGGGGTAAGAATGTGTCCCTCCCTGTCTATGTAACATATTACAGTGATATTGTCTGTCTTTATTAATAGGATGGCTGGTATCCATTTTTCCTTGAAGGCTAGCAGGCTCTTTAGTACTGCCATGGAGTTCCTTCCAATTGATTGTGTCTGTCATTGAAGTTGAAATCCCACCACCCCTAGGTACGGAGGCTCTGGAAGTGAGCTCCCCAAGCTGTCTCTGAGGCACTGTAGTTATGGTTTGACCACGAGGGAGGAATTTCAAGAGGAATCCCCGATTCTGGAAGCAAGCCTGCGCCCACCATGTGAACTCCTGTTTGAGGCAATGGATCAGGGGAATCTCACTCTCTATGGACTATAAGCTCTGGTTCTGTAAAAGTCATGGGCAATCAGAATCGCCATATAGCTGAAACACCGGATGTTCATAGGGGTCATTTGCATATATCCCATGTGCTTCTGTCACAAGAGGTTTGGATGCATCTTGCTCTGTCACACCAACCACCTGCATGTCCTCACTCACCACATCCATAAACCTTATCTTAGGCCTTCCACTTTTCCTCTTACCTGGCAGCTCCATCCTTAGCATCCTTTTCCCAATATACCCAGCATCCGTCCTCAGCACATGTCCAAACCAACACAATCTCGCCTCCCTGACTTTGTCTCCAAACCATCCAACCTGAGCTGACCCTCTAATATACTGATTCCTAATCCTGCCCATCCTTGTCGCACCCAGTGTAAATCTTAACATCTTTAACTCTGCCACTTCCAGCTCTCACTCCTGCCTTTTTGTCAGTGCCACTGTCTCAAACACATACAACATAGCTGGTCTCACTACCCTCTTGTAGACCTTCCCTTTCACTCTTACTGGTACCAGTCTGTCACAAATCACTCCCGACACTCTTCTCCACCCATTCCTCCCTGCCTGTACCCTCTTCTTCACCTCTCTTCCACACTCACCATTACTCTGAATGGTTGATCCCAAGTACTTAAACTCATCCACCTTCGCCAACTCTACTCCCTGCATCCTCACCATTCCTCTATCCTCCCTCTCATTCGCACACACATATTCTGTCTTAGTCCTGCTGACCTTCATTCTTCTCCTCTATTGAGCATATCTCCACCTCTCCAGGGTCTCCTCAACCTGGTCCCTACTCTCACTACAGATCACAATGTCATCTGCAAACATCATAGTCCATGGGGCCTCCTGTCTGATCTCATCTGTCAACCTGTCCATCACCATTGCAAATAAGAAAGGGCTCAGAGCTGATCCTTGATGTAATGCCACCTCCACCTTAAACGCATCTGTCACTCCCACTGCAGACTTCACCACTGTCACACTACCCTAGTACATATCCTGTACCACTCTTACATACTTCTCTGCCACTCCTGACTTCCTCATACAATACCACAACTCCTCTCTAGGCACCCTATCATATGCTTTCTCCAAGTCCACAAAGACACAATGGCCCAGCTGATATCTGAAGGCATCTCATGTAGGACAAAAGAAGTTATTGTCTCAATGTACTGTTTAACTTAGACAAGGTTATAGTGTACAGTGTCACCATCGGCATGTTCCTATATAGACACATCACTTAGCTGGAAAGGCCATACTAAAATGTATTACTTGTGAAAAAAAAGAACCTTAACTACCCATTGTTAGCTTGAAGCCATACTTCAGTATTGTGTTTAACAGACTCCACATAGAGGTAGATTCATGTCATATGATTCTCTTAAACAGCAAACTGCCCTGAAATTGTGGAAAGAAATATGCCCCAGTAGTGTGAGCTTGGAGTTGGTATATAGATTTAGCAATGGTCTTTCCCCACTGCCAAAAAACTGTTTCAGAATGTTTGTATATAGCCAACATTTTAAAAAATCAATCATATGAAATTTGGCTATTTATAAAGTCTATCATATGACACCGATCATTCAGCATGGAGACATATGCCCTGCACTCCCTGCCATTATGGATCCAAACTGGACCACAAAGTAGATGCAGACCGTAAAGTACCAATAACGGAAACAAAAAGAAATGGTCCAGGCACAATGAAACAGCTAAAATGAAGAATTTAATTTAAAAGTTAATAAACGAGTTTAAACACAAGCGCTTTCACACTGGCTCGATGCAGGGCTTTTTCAAGTTTATACAAAACTCCATACATATCCATTTAAATATCCCCCATCCCCAGAAAGAGCAGCAAAAGTTTTAAAAGCATACATTCCCCCATAAGTTGATGTATTGTAATATGTTAATACCCACATACAAAGTTAATGTCCTTTACTATTTGTGTATTAAAACAAGTTATATTAAAATATTACTTCAACATTTTGTTTAAAACATTAGTACAACAAGACAATAACATTCTTATACATTAAATATACAAATAAAAACTATAATTCAACAGTTCCATTAATGTGCCCACTTCTACTGTTTCTTACTAGCTTTTTTAATTAAATAAGGTTTTATTGAAATGTGGTCATTAAGACCTGGGGGGCTTGTTGCATTTAATTTTATCTGCCAGTATGTCTCTTTGCAAATTTAACCAATTCTCCCAGTCTCCCCCTCTTGGATCCAGAGAAACACGCTCCAAGATACCAAAACAAAAGCCTTTGTGACTTGGTTCCAAGTGAAGGTGTTTATAAAGTCTTCTTCTTTCGGCTGCTCCCGTCAGGGGTCGCCACAGCAGATCAAATGTTTCCATTTCTTCCTGTCCTCTGCATCTTGCTCTGTCACACCAACCACCTGCATGTCCTCTCTCACCACATCCATAAACCTTATCTTAGGCTTTCTTCTTTTCCTATTGCCTGACAGCTTCATCCTTAGCATCTTTTTCCCAGTATACTCTGCATCCCTCCTCAGCACATGTCCAAACCAACATAATCTTGCCTCTCTGGCTTTGTCTCCAAACCTTCCAACCTGGGCTGACCCTCTAATATACTTATTCCTAATCCTGTCCATCCTCGTCACACCCAGTGCAAATCTTAACATCTTCAACTCCGCCACGTCAAGCTCTGACTTCTGCCTTTTTGTCAGTGCCACTGTCTCCAACCCATATAACATTGCTGGTCTTACTACCTCTTGTAGACCTTCCCTTTCACTCTTACTGGTACTTGTCTGTCACAAATCAATCCTGACACTCTTCTCCACCCACTCCACCCTGCCTGTTCTCTCTTCTTCACCTCTCTTCCACACTCACCATTACTCTGAACTGTTGATCCCAAGTATTTAGACCCATCCATCTTCGCCACCTCTACTCCCTGCATCCTCACCATTCCTCTATCCTCCCTCTCATTCACACACATATATTCTGTCTTAATCCTGCTGACCTTCATTCCTCTTCTCTCTAGAGCATATCTCCACCTCTCCAGGGTCATCTCCACCTGTTCCCTACTCTCGCTACAGATCACAATGTCATCTGCAAACATCATAGTCCACGGGGACTCCTGTTTGACTTCATCTGTCAACCTGTCCCTGTCCCATCACCATTACAAATAAGAAAGGGCTCAGAGCTGATCCTTGATGTAATCCCACCTCCACCTTAAATGCATCCGTCACTCCCACCACAGACCTCACCGCTGTCACACTACCCTCGTACATATCCTGTACTACTCTTACATACTTCTCTGACACTCTCAACTTCCTCATACAATACCACAACTCCTCTCTAGGCACCCTGTCATATGCTTTCTCTAAATCCAGAGACAAAATGCAACTCTTCCTGACCTTCTCTGTACTTCTCCATCAACACTCTCAAAGCAAACATAGCATCTGTAGTGCTCTTTCCTGGCATGAAACCATACTGCTGATCACTAATCATCACCACCCTTCTTAACCTAGCTTCCACTACTCTTTCCCATAACTTTATGCTGTGACTGATCTATTTAATCCCTCTGTAGTTACTACAGCTCTGCACATCACCCTTATTCTTAGAAGAAAAAAAAAAAAAAAAAAAAAAAAAAAAATCGGTACCAAAACATTCCTCAGGCATCCTCTCACTTTCCATGATTTAATTAAACAACCTAGTTAAAAACTCCACTGCCATTTGAACTAAACACCTCCATGCTTCTACAGGTATGTCATCTGGACCAACAGCCTTTCCGTTCTTCATCCTCTTCATAGCTATCCTTACTTCCTCCTTGCTAATCCACTGCACTTCATGATTCACTATCCGCACATCATCCAGCCTTCTCTCCCTCTCATTCTCTTCATTCATCAGCCCCTCAAAGTACGCTTTCCATCTGCTCAACACACTCTCCTCGCTTGTGAGTACATTTCCCTCATTATCCTTCATCAGCCTTATCTGCTGCACATCTTTACTAGCTCAATCCCTCTGTCTAGCCAATCGGTACAGGTCCTTTTCTCCATCCTTAGTGTCCAACCTTTTATACAACTCATCATATGCCTTATCCTTAGCCTTCGCCACCTCTCTCTGCCATGCACCTCATCTCCTTATACCCTTGTCTACTTTCTTCATCTCTCTGACAATCCCACTTCTTCCTCGCCAACCTCTTTCTTTGTATACTCTCCTGTACTTCTTCATTCCACCACCAGGTCTCCTTGTCCTCCTTCCTATTTCCAGATGTCACAACAAGCACCTTTCTAGCAATCTCTCTTACTAGCTCTGCTGTAGTTACCCAGCTATTCGGTAACTCTTCACTGCCACCCAGTGCCTGTCTTAACTCTTCCCTGAACATCACCTCACAATTACCATTTTTCAATTTCCACCATTTGATCCTTGGTGCTGCCCTCACACTCATCCTCCTCTTCTTGATCACCAATGTCATCCCACAAACCACCATCCTATGCTGCCTAACTACACTTTCCCCTGCCACCACTTTACAGTCTCCAATCTCCTTCAGACTGGCCCTTCTACATAAGATATAATCCCACCTGTGTGCATCTTCCTCCACACTTGTATGTCACTCTATGCTCTTCCCTTTTGTTACAATACGTATTCAACACAGCCATGACCATCCTTTTCGCAAAATCCATTACCATCTGACCTTCTGCATTCCTTTGCTTAACACCATACCTACCCATCACTTCCTCATCTCCTCTGTTCCCTTCACCAACATGCCCACTGAAATGTGCTCCAATCACCAATCTCTCACCCTTGGGTACAGTCATCACCACTTCATCCAACTCTCTCTAAAATTTTTCTTTCTCATCCATCGCACACCCAACTTGTGAGGCATATGCACCAACAACAATCATCATTACACCATCAATTTCCAGCTTCATAAACATCACTCTGACACTCTTTTCACCTCCAAAACACTCTTGGCATACTGTTCCTTCATGGTAATGCCTATGTCATTTCTCCTCCCATCCACACCATGATAAAACAATTTGAACCCGCCTCAGATACACCTAGCCTTGCTCCCCTTCCATCTGGTCTCTTGAACACACAGTATACAAACCTTCCTTCGGTCCATCATATCAGCTAGCTCTTTCCCTTTACCAGTCATACTGCCAACATTCAAAAGTTCCGACCCTCACTATCACAGTCCTAGCCTTTACCTGCCTTCAGCCATGCCTTCCGCCTCTTCTCCTCCTTCGGTCAACAGTAGCCCAATTTCCACCAGCACCCTGTTGGCCAACAGTACTGGTGGTGGTCATTGTTAACCCGGGCATCGACCGATCCGATATGTATATGTGTACTTTTGTCTGCATGTATGATTTGGCAAAATTTTACGCCAGATGCCCTTCCTGACACAACCCTGCCCATTTAACCGGGCTTAGGACAGGCACAAAGAAATGCACTGGCTTGTGCATCCCCAGTGTGCTCATAGATAAGCTTACTTAATGTATTTTCTGACTTTCCTACATAGAAACTGGAACAGTCTCTACATAAAGCTAGGTATACAATACCTTTGGTCATACAATTACCTTTCCTGAAAGTCACAATACTATTCATATCATTATTTAGCATCACTTTGTCCTTATCTATAATACAACAATAATTACACCTTCCACACCTCCTTGTCCTATATTTCCCTGAAATTCACATTTATTTTTGTTTTTCTCAAACAGTTTTTTTAAATTAGTTACTGTTTTGAAAACAAAATGTGGAATTTCACCTACTTTATGTACTATGTCCTGGTTATTTTTTAACATTTTCCAATTCTTTTCTATCAGATTTTTTATTTCTTTAGACATATTACTATATTGCATCACCAAGGCTCTTCCAAATTGTTATCATTTAATTTAACAATGGGAGATTGTTGCTGATTTCCCAATAACGGAATATAATTTGTTGTTCCAGCCTTCCTTAATTTCGGTAGCTACTGTTTCTAGTAACTTATTTGGGTAACCCCTTGCTCTAAAGAATCCAGACATCAACTGTATTTCTTCTATAAAACCTTCTTTTTCTAAGGTCATTCTTGCCGCTCTGACCATCTGGCCTTTAATTATACTTTTTTTCTACTTCCATGGGTGTGCACTATTATAGTGGAGGTATGAGTTACTGAAAAGTTTCTTTACGGTGTATTCTAGATTTTAACCGTCCATTGCTTTTGTCCAACCTTGATTGATCTCTTGCACCTCCAAAGAACAACAGTTCCACCTACACTTGAACTGAGGATTTAAACCTTCAATATATAAATAAAACCATGCATGAGCCCCAGATACATTATGCAAAGCATACCCCTACTCTGGAACAATTTGTCCCTATATGTAAAACATAGAGATACCCTCACATCTTTCAAAACAAACCCAAGTGATTGGATAGGCATCTATAAATTCATTCCTGGCTTGACTGGTTTTGCTCTTCTGCAGAAGGGAAATGCATCTTGCTGGTGGGCATTGGAAAGTTGTAAATGGGCTTTAGACTTGGTTATAAATTCCCATGATACTATGCCAGATGACTGGCCTTAGCCTGAACTGTTCAATTTCCCTTCCGCGTACAGATTACCCATGTCCATTTGGACCAACAGGATTTGAATAACACCTGAATATCTTCATCATTCTTCCCAAGCAAGCCAGTATCATACATCTCAGGCAAGCATGCGACTGTGCCAGGAGGGTCAAAGGGTAATGGGCATATCTAACAAAACAAGACTGGAATTCAGGAATACCAAAGAAACAAACAAACGTAGGCAGAAAATATATCACAGCAAAGCTTTCGGGTGAAACCCTTCTTCAATACTAACAATCATTAAAACAAAAGCAGCTTGCTTTAAATAGGAGCAAAAAACAGTCACATGATAGCAGCCAAAATCACATGACCGACAAACACAATATAATATAACATATAACATAATAGATATACAAAATGCAAAAATATTTAAAATATTTAAAACAGCTTAACACGCTGAATTTTACTTAAAACAGGCTTTAGGCTAACAGTAGAATTTAATCCAGGTACAGAATCCGCTGCTAGTCTTAAAATCCATTCATATTCCTTAATATCTAAAACATTATTAATATCACCACCCCTACTATGAGGTTTAACCAAATCTAGGCATCTAAATTTAAAGCAATGCGTATTCCCATGTGTTTTAATATGCTTGAAAAGAGCATTATTCTCAACCTCCCTTCTAACCTCTGACTTATGCTCAATTATTCTGTCTTTAAGTTTACGTGTGGTCTTGCCCACATAGAATGCTGAACAGGCATTACAAGTAGCCAAATACACCACATTTACACTGTTACAGAATGCTACTGATTTAAAGTAAAACTCTTTTAAAGTAACAGGATGAATAAATGCATAATTAGGGGTAGCAGCAATGTTTATACAACAAGAACAGCTCATACATTTAAAAGTACCAATACGATCAGAGAAAACATTCAGCTTTAAGCAAAAATTAAAATCTTTATAACATAATAACCTTTTAATACTTCTCATATTCCTATATGAGTAGTAAGGCTTTTCACCTAAAATTCGCCTAACCTCTGGACAGGCCATCAACACAGGCCAGTACTTGGCTATGATATATTTAACCGAACCTGTTCTACTACTAAAATTCATAACGTATCTAGTTCTAACTATATTTCCAATGTTAGATCCTGATGTAATGATCACATGATCATTCATACACGCATCTGTCCTAAGGTAAGGTTTGTATGTAGTATCCCTATTAAGTATTACCATTCTCTTCAATTCTTCCAATATATCCAAGTCATAGCCATTCTTAACAAACTCATTGAACATTTCATCTAACTGTATATGAAATACAGAGTCGATTGTATTTAACCTACTGACTCGTGAAAATTGAGCTTTAACAATTCCTTTAAAAACATGGGGTGCATGCATACTATTAAAGCTCAATTTTCACGAGTCAGTAGGTTAAATACAAATGCGCGTTTAGCGTGTTTTATATCAGGGGGCTGAAAAAAGCTAGGAACTGGCCCAAAATGACCAATAGACTACAAGTTACTGGCTGAAACCTCACAAAACTGGACCAACAGGCAGCTCAATGCTTCCCACTCCCACTGGTAAGCAAGGGAACTTCCTACTTACAAATTAAGCAAAGATTCAGTAACAGGAACTACAAAACAAAGTCCAGGGATCAGCAGCTCTGAAACTGGACTACTCTAGCTCAGTAAGATAGTTAGATATTAAGGAATATGAATGGATTTTAAGACCAGCAGCGGATTCTGTACCTGGATTAAATTCTACTGTTAGCCTAAAGCCTGTTCTAAGTAAAATTCAGCGTGTTAAGCTGTTTTAAATATTTTAAATATTTTTGCATTTTGTATATCTATTATGTTATATTATATTGTGTTTGTCGGTCATGTGATTTTGGCTGCTATCATGTGACTGTTTTTTGCTCCTATTTAAAGCAAGCTGCTTTTGTTTTAATGACTGTTAGTATTGAAGAAGGGTTTCACCCAAAAGCTTTGCTGTGATACATTAAATTGTTTTCTGCCTACGTTTGTTTGTTTCTAATGGGCATATCTAAACAGGACAGGAGGAGCTATCTTTGCTACTCTTGGACAAAGACTCTGAGAAGGCTACTTGCTTCTAAGAATGCATGTGTTCCCTGCTACAATTAATACAAGCTTCGTAAATCACCTATAACTTAATCTCAGTCCATATAGCTAGATAAATATAGATATAAGGGTCTATGTCAGAAGCTCATGTTTTCAGAAACTCAAAATTCATGTTGTCAAGACGATATGACAGAGTTTACGAAAACTCAAACTTCAAAAAACAAAAATGTACTTTATGTATAAATATATACATATACACACACACACACACACACACACACACACACACACACACACACACACACACACACACACACACACACACACATATATATATATATAGGTTGGTACTAAGCTATCGGCCCTAGGGCCAATACAAGCCTAGCCATAACAATTCCCTGGCTATTTCTTCCCACACCATTTACTTCCCTGGAACCCTGTCTAGCAGCGCGACTGACGTGATCCCCGGGGTGAATTTCCTTTCTCCCATCCAATCATCAAGGTTCCTTTTGAAGAGGGCCAAAGAGACGCTCTGCTTGACATGTATGGGCAGTCTATTCCAGAGTCTGGGGAGTCTCTGGGTCAAGAACTTATCCCTCCAGCATGTTTTGTTTATTGTGATGACAAGATTTAGATCCCTGGACCGTGTGGCTCTGAGGGATTGGGATTTCTTTAAGTGTAGCATGTCCAACAGCTCTGGGTTTGACATGGCCTTGTATGTTAAGCAGAGATCGCCTCGGAGTAGACGATATGCGACAAGAGTATAGCTGGAGATTTCAGCATAGGGAATTTGCTTTAGGCCTGTGATTCTTTTAGTGAGGTATTTCTGCGGCCTTTCCAATTGTTGCAGATGTCTTGAGAGGTACATACCAAATGGGGAGTTGTATTCTATAAAGGGTCTAATGAGGGATTAGTACAGTGGGACAATGACCTCTTTTTTCTGGATGAAAAGCCCTTAGTGATGAGGTGTGCCACATAGAAGGATTTCCCGACTGTTGTGGAGATGTGGTTATTAAAGGCGAGACCACTGTCCACCTGTGTCCCTAAGTCTCTTATCACACTTTCTGTGTTTAGTGTACTGCCACCTATGTGATAATTCACGGGTACATGTTTTTTCCCCAAAGGGGATAACTATACATTTCTTGGCATTGAGCTTGAGCCCATGGCTCTGGCACCAAGCATCTGTTTCTGTAAGGCCCTTTTGTAGAGTATCCACATCATTTGGGGATTCAATAATGGCTCCCAGTTTGCAGTCATCTGCGAACTTTGTAAGCCAGAGTCCCTTAGTGTTGGCCTGTACTTCAGAGAAATAGATGCCAAACAAGAGAGGTCCCAGGACTGAACCCTGAGGTACTCCACTTGTCACTTGTCTGGAGCTGAATTTGGAGTCAGCTACTTTTACAGTGTGGATTCTGTCAGTAAGCCAGTTGGCAACCCATCAAGTGACGTAGGGATTAAAGCCCAGCTTAGAAAGTTTATCTATGATTCCAAAGTGTGGGATAGTGTCAAAGGCATTGGCGAGGTCCAGATAGGCTGTGTGGACTGTCTTACCCTCGTCCACAGCTCTGGAGACTAACTAGAAGTCAATAAGGTTCAGGAGACAAGATCGGCCCTTCATGAGCCCAAACTGGGTGGGGTCCTGTGTTTTAAGATTGCCAATGTCTTTGTTTATAAGTTCCATGAGAATACGTTCCATGGCCTTGCAGATCAGGCTAGTCAGACTGATGGGGCGGTAGTTCCCGGGATCCAAGGTGGAGCCCCCCCTTGTGGAGTGGGATAACTATAGCAGTGTGCCACTCAGTGGGCACGAAGCCTAAGGTGAGGGTATGATTAAACATGACACTTAGGTGAGGTGCCAGTTCATTTTGTAGTTCATGTAGTACACAGCCCGGGATGTCATCTGGTCCTATGGATGCTGTATTCTTAGCTTTGGAGAGTGCGTTTTTTACCTCTGTGGCCGTTATTACCAGAATTTGGCAATCTTCCAGTACTGAGATGGGCCATTTAGGGGGTGAAGTTAGCACTGAATCGATCTGCCAGGATATTGACAATATCCTTGGGATCGGTATACTTAAAATGGTTTGCTATCATTATATCGACGTGCATTTGCACGGCTATGAAGTATTCAAACATCAGATGTTCGAATACTTCATATTACGGCAGGTGACATGAGCGAAGGTTTGCATTGCGAATGCACTGCGCATTCGCAATTCTAACTTTCGGTCATGGGAGGGGATCGCTGTACAGTGCGGTTAGGGAAATGCATCCCTTTCCTCACTGTAGCGCGATCTCGATGTTGGAATATTAAGTTAGGGGGGGTGTGGGGGGCACAGCCCCCCTGCATAACTGTGTGTTCGGTTAGGTAGGTGATTATGGGAAGGGTGGGCGTGCTGTATATCGCCGTAAATGTCGCAAGCAACATTTTCGACAATACACCCTTGTTTTCGAGTTTACTATTATTCGAAAATGTTCATTTTCGATGCATAAATTCGAAAATAAAGACATTATTTATTTTTCCTTTCGAATTTATGACAGTAAACCATTTAAAACCATTCTGCTGTAGCTCACAGCAGATCTGAGCATTGCCATTTAGATTCTTGGCATAGTTATAGAATGCCTTGTGGTTGTCTTTGGAATCTTTGGCAATTTTATTTTCGTAAATAGCTTTGGAGTATTTTATGAGGGATCTCAGCTTCTTATGAAGGCTGGTAAGGGAGTTTTTTGTATCCTGGAATTTTCCTCTTTTCTGCAACAGTTTTTTCCTTTTGTTGTAAAGTTTGTTTATGGTAGGGGACCACCAGATTGGCTTCCTTTTTTTGGAGGAGAGCATCCTAGTTATATTTGGGATGGCACGATTCATGAATAAGTGGATGTACTTGTACAATGCCTTAGTGTAGGACTCAGCAGTCGAACTTTCAGTTCCCGTCTGCATTTCTGTCATGGTTTGTAACTTCTGACTTGAGTAGCATGAAGTTGGCCTTGGAGAAGTTTTTTATGGAGGTTTCCTTACTGGGGGGTGGGGGTGGGATGTGGATGTTAAGGGTGATTAGCTTATGGTCTGACCTGACCAACGAGGGGGTGACCATAGGTGTGGAGTATCTATTTTCCATGTTGGTAATGACCAGCTCTAGGATATTGGAGCCCCTGGTGGGTCTATGGATTAGTTGATCCAGGGCATTGGAATTTATGAATTCCAAGAACTGTTGGGCAAAGGTGTTGGTGCACGAGTAGTTTTCCCAGTTAATGGTAGGGTAGTTGAAATCGCCCAGCATTAGGGTGTTTGGTTGTATATTAATATTTTCCAGTATGTTTAGAAAGGTGTACTGAGAATCTGGGGCATGATGGGGGATCTGTAGCAAGCTACAATTTGGATTGCAGTCTTACCTAGTGTTAGTTGCACCTGGAGAATTTCAGATGCATTGTGTTGGGCAACTAATCTGGTGGTGTGAATATCCTTGGTGAATATGGACACTCCTCCACCTTTAGTGTTTCGATCCTGGTTTGATAGCCGAAAAGTTTGGTAAGAGTTGTAGCTTGGTATTGCAGGGGTGCTCTCTGGAGCCTTGAACCAGGTCTCAGTTACTACACAGATATCGATGTTCTCCATTTTTGAGAGTGCATTTTGAAGTTTAGACTTCTAGCATTGAGTAGCAATACCTTCAGATTTTGCATGCTTGTACCGGTTACAGTGGTGGTTTTGTCCTTTGAACTTTGCCTAAAAAAGGCACTACAGAATTGGCAAGAGCCTTGGCCAGTAACCTAAATCCCGGGGGTGACAGGTGCAGACCATCTCTGGCAAAGCATCGTGGTCTGTCAATCATGTCGTCCCAGGCAGACAGATATTGGATCCCCTTTGAATGACTTCAAAAATTGGCTAAGCTTCTGGTGTCAATCATTTTATCCTTATATTGTGGTATCATTCTGGGCGAAGGCAGGATGCTACTCAGGGCTAGGGTCATACCTGCCTCGGCCACATGATCCGAGAGCTCTTCCATGTCTCTTTTCATGTAGTCCAGGGAGGTGCGTCTCAAGTCATTCACTCCAACATGAATAATGACAGAGTCATATTTGTACTTGTTGTGGAGTGACTTGAGTGCATGAGTTATGTGGCGGATCCTGGCACCCGACAGGCAGCTCACTGTAATTTTCTCCTTGTTCAGCCTGGTGAGTGGGACATCAGTGTGCCTGACTATAGAGTCACGTATGACCAAAGTGTTAGGTACATTGTTTTGCCTTAGGGGCTTGTTGCTGGGTGGTGCACTGGTGTTGTGAGCTATGTGGGAAGTGGGAAGCATTGAGCTGCCTGTTGGTCCAGTTTTGTGAGGTTTCAGCCAGTAGCTTGTAGTCTATTGGTCATTTTGGGCCAGTTCCTAGCTTTTTTCAGCCCCCTGATATAAAACACGCTAAGTGCGCGTTTTCCAGCTTGTACCTACTCAGCACAGATCCTAGTGGTGGCCAGCAGAGTAATCCAGGCTTCAGAGAGCTAAAAAAGCGGCTTTACCTGATTTAAGTATATTTTTTGTGGCTTTCACTTCTAATTACCTAGCGACTGTATTTTGCCTGCTTGCTGATACATTGTATTTGTTTTTCTGCATTTATTCTGTTATTGCACTTGAATTCTCATTTTGTTACTTTTAAAATCTGTAATTGTTGCAAATTGTTTCTGTAGGCTGTGATAGCTTTATTTATAGCATTTAAAAAGTGTCTACTGTATCTGTTTCTGCTTGTTTTCTGAAAGAAAAAAACAAAACAAAAAATTATCTCTTGTTTTCCCGCCTTACTGAGCTAGAGTAGTCCAGTTTCAGAGCTGCTGATCCCTGGACTTTGTTTTGTAGTTCCTGTTACTGAATCTTTGCTTAATTTGTAAGTAGGAAGTTCCCTTGCTTACCAGTGGGAGTGGGAAGCATTGAGCTGCCTGTTGGTCCAGTTTTGTGAGGTTTCAGCCAGTAACTTGTAGTCTATTGGTCATTTTGGGCCAGTTCCTAGCTTTTCAGGCCCCCCGATTATTTAAAAACAGGGGTTTTTAAAAAGAAAAAAAAAAAATTTTGGTTAGGCCCGGTTTTGGGGTTTTTAGCCCGGAAAGTTGCCACCCCCGTTTTCCCAAAAAACCAAAGAAAAACCCCCCGCCCCCCCCGGCCGGTTTTTTTTAAATTTTTAAGTAACAGTATGTTCCCAATTTCCACCAGCACGCTGTTGGCCAACAGTACTGGTGGTGGTCATTGTTAACCCGGGCATGGACCGATCCGGTATGTATATGTGTACTTTTGTCTGCATTGATTTGGAAAATTTTCGCCAGATGCCCTTCCTGACACAACCCTGCCCATTTAACCGGGCTTAGGGCAGGCACAAAGAAATGCACTGGCTTGTGCATCCCCAGTGTGCTCATAGATAAGCTTACTTAATGTATTTTCTTACTTTCCTACATAGAAACTGGAACAGTCTCTACATAAAGCTAGGTATACAATACCTTTGGTCATACAATTACCTTTCCTGAAAGTCACAATACTATTCATATCATTATTTAGCATCACTTTTTCCTTATCTATAATACAACAATAATTACACCTTCCACACCTCCTTGTCCTATATTTCCCTGAAATTCACATTTATTTTTGTTTTTCTCAAACAGTTTTTTTAAATTAGTTCCTGTTTTGAAAACAAAATGTGGAATTTCACCTACTTTATGTACTATGCCCTGGTTGTGTTTTAACATTTTCCAATTCTTTTCTATCAGATTTTTTATTTCTTTAGACATATTACTATATTGCATCACCAAGGCTCTTCCAAATTGTTATCATTTAATTTAACAATGGGAGATTGTTGCTGATTTTACAATAATGGAATATAATTTGTTGCTCCAGCCTTCCTTAATTTCGGTAGCTACTGTTTCTAGTAACTTATTCGGGTAACCCCTTGCTCTAAAGAATCCAGACATCAACTGTATTTCTTCTATAAAATCTTCTTTTTCTAAGGTCATTCTTGCCGCTCTGACCATCTGGCCTTTAATTATACTTTTTTTCTACTTCCATGGGTGTGCACTATTATAGTGGAGGTATGAGTTACTGAAAAGTTTCTTTACGGTGTATTCTAGATTTTAACCGTCCATTGCTTTTGTCCAACCTTGATTGATCTCTTGCACCTCCAAAGAACAACAGTTCCACCTACACTTGAACTGAGGATTTAAACCTTCAATATATAAATAAAACCATGCATGAGCCCCAGATACATTATGCAAAGCATACCCCTACTCTGGAACAATTTGTCCCTATAAGTAAAACATAGAGATACCCTCACATCTTTCAAAACAAACCCGAGTGATTGGATAGGCATCTATAAATTCATTCCTGGCTTGACTGGTTTTGCTCTTCTGCAGAAGGGAAATGCATCTTGCTGGTGGGTATTGGAAAGTTGTAAATGGGCTTTAGACTTGGTTATAAATTCCCATGATACTATGCCAGATGACTGGCCTTAGCCTGAACTGTTCAATTTCCCTTCCGCGTACAGATTACCCATGTCCATTTGGACCAACAGGATTTGATAACACCTGAATATCTTCATCATTCTTCCCAAGCAAGCCAGTATCATACATCTCAGGCAAGCATGTGACTGTGCCAGGAGGGTCATAGGGTAATGGGCATGTCTAAACAGGACAGGAGGAGCTATGTTTGCTACTCTTGGGCAAAGACTCTGAGAAGGCTACTTGCTTCTAAGAATGCATGTGTTCCCTGCTACAATTAATACAAGCTTCGTAAATCACCTATAACTTAATCTCAGTCCATATAGCTAGAGAAATATAGATATATGGGTCTATGTCAGAAGCTCACGTTTTCAGAAACTCAAAATTCATGTTGTCAAGACGATATGATAGAGTTTACGAAAACTCAAACTTCAAAAAACAAAAATGTACTTTATGTATAAATATATACATACATATATAATATATATATATATATATATATATATATATATATATATATATATATATATATATATTATTATATATACATACATACATACACACACTCACACACACACTCACACACACACTCACACACACACTCACACACACACACACCTATATAGGTTGGTACTAGGCTATCGGCCCTAGGGCCTATACAAGCCTAGCCATAACAATTCCCTGGCTATTTCTTCCCACACCATTTACTTCCCTGGAACCCTGTCTAGCAGGGCGACTGACGTGATCTCCGGGGTGAATTTCCTTTCTCCCATCCAATCATCAAGGTTCCTTTTGAAGAGAGCCAAAGAGACACTCTGCTTGACATGTATGGGCAGTCTATTCCAGAGTCTGGGGAGTCTCTGGGTCAAGAACTTATCCCTCCAGCATGTTTTGTTTATTGTGATGACAAGATTTAGATCCCTGGACCGTGTGGCTCTGAGGGATTGGGATTTCTTTAAGTGTAGCATGTCCAACAGCTCTGGGTTTGACATGGCCCTGTATGTTAAGCTGAGATCGCCTCGGAGTAGACTATATGCGACAAGAGTATAGCTGGAGATTTTTAAGGTGGTCAGCATAGGGCATCTGCTTTAGGCCTGTGATTCTTTTAGTGAGGTATTTCTGCGGCCTTTCCAGTTGTTGCAGATGTCTTGAGAGGTACATACCAAATGGGGCGTTGTATTCTATAAAGGGTCTAATGAGGGATTAGTACAGTGGGACAATGACCTCCTTTTTTCAGGATGAAAAGCCCTTAGTGATGAGGTGTGCCACATAGAAGGATTTCCCGACTGTTGTGGCGATGTGGTTATTAAAGGTGAGACCACCGTCCACCTGTGTCCCTAAGTCTCTTATCACACTTTCTGTGTTTAGTGTACTGCCACCTATGTGATAATTCACGGGTACATGTTTTTTCCCCAAAGGGGATAACTATACATTTCTTGGCATTGAGCTTGAGCCCATGGCTCTGGCACAAAGCATCTGTTTCTGTAAGGCCCTTTTGTAGAGTATCCACATCATTTGGGGATTCAATAATGGCTCCCAGTTTGCAGTCATCTCAACTTGTGACCTAAGCCCCTTTAAAGTATGGGGACTTGGGAAACTAAAATGCCAAACAAGAACCCAGACAAACCCCTGGGACTCCATTGTCATTTTCTGGAGCGGGAAAATTAGTCAGCTACTTAACAGTGAAACTTCTGTCAGTAAGCCAGTTGGCAACCTCAAGTGCCGTAGGGTTTAACGCCCAGGTGAGAAGATCATGATTCCAATGTGGAGGTGTCAAAGGCCTCCTGAACAAGATAGGCGGTGGACTGTCTTACCTCGCAGGCTCTTGAGACTGATTCAAGAAGTAATTTAGGTTCTAGACCAGACCCCCTTCAAACCCCAAAACCCTGGGTGGGGCCCAGTTTAAGGTTGCCAAGTCTTTTTTATAACTCCCATGATCAGGCTCCCATGGCCTTCAGATCAGCTGTCAGACTGATGGGGTGGTAGTTCCGGGATCCCAGGTGGATCCCTTGTGGAGTGGGATAACTGTAGCTGTGCAAGATAGGGGGCACAAAGCCTGAGGTGAGCTTTGATTAATATGACATTAGGTGAGGTGCCTTCATTAATATTCATGTAGTACACAGCCGGGAAATCATCTGGTCAAATGGATGCTGTATTCTTACTTTAGAATGTTTAACCTGTGAGGCCACTTACCAGAATTTGGAATCTTCAGTATGAGGGTGAAAAATTTAGGGGAGAGGGAAGTTGGCCTGAATCGTTCTGCCGGAAATATTGGAAAATAGGGATCAGATATTTAATGCTTTTGTTGTACCCTCAAAGAAATCTGGCAATCCCATTTAGAATCTCACAAGTAAATAGAATGCATCGGGGCGGGAACCCTTTGGCTTTTATTTTCATAACTAGCTTTGGAGGATTTTATTAGGGACTAGCTTTTACTGAGGCTGGTAAGGGAGTTTGCATCCAAGGATTTCTTCTGCAACAGTTTCCCTTTAGGTAAGGTTCTAGGGCCGGGACCACCAGTTTGGGCTTCCTTTTGGAGGAGAGCCATGGAGGGATGAACGATTCATGAATGAGTGGATGTGCTTGCAGCTTAGTGTAGGACCCAGTCGACTTTCAGTTCCGCTGCATGGTGTCTAATTGGTTACTTTTGACTTGAGTCACCAAGGCCATTGAAGAAGTTTCATGGAGGTTCCCTTTACTGGTGGAGGCCTTGAAATAAAGGCATTAGGTTATCGAAAACCCTGATCAACGAGGATGACCAAAATACAAGATGGGTTGCAAACTGGCTAAGTGATAGAACCCACAGGGTCAGAGTTGCTGGACCCATGTCAGACTCAAAGCCTGTCACTAGTGGTGTCCCACAGGGCTCAGTCCTGGGTCCACTCTTGTTCAGCATCTACTTTTCTGAAGTACAAGCAAACACAGGAGGGTTATGGCTGACAAAGTTTGCAGATGACTGCAAACTGGGCGCCATAGTCGAAAACACATCTGACACAGATATCCTTCAGAAGGGCCTCACAGAAATGGATAACTGGTGCCAGAGCCATGGCCTAAAGTTAAACGCCAAGAAATGCATAGTCATACCTTCGGGAAAAACAAGGTTACCCCTAGCTACCATATAGGTGGCAATCCACTGAGCACAGAAGAAGTCATCAGGGATCTGGGGACCCAGGTTGATAGTAGCCTTTCATTTGACACTCATGTTGCTAAAGTAGTTAGGAAAACCTTCTATATTGCCCACCTGATCATGAAGGGATTCACATCTAGATCAAGGGAGGTCATCGTCCCCCTGTACTCATCACTCATTAGACCTATGATTGAGTACAATGCCCCGTTCGGAATGTATCTGACCCGACACCTGCTGCAGCTTGAAAGGCCCCAAAAGTTCCTCACCAAAAGGATAAAGGGTCTCAAAAATATGTCTTATGCTGCGCCACTGAAAGAACTCCAGCTCTATTCAGTCTCATACCGCTTGCTCAGAGGTGACCTGTGCCTGACATATAAGGCCATGTCAAACCCAAATTTGATGAATATGCTTCACCTCAAAAAATCTAGATCCCTCAGAACCACAAGGGCAGGAGACTTAAACCTTGACACGGTTATAAATAGAACGTGCTGGAGGGACAGATTCATCACCCAGAGACTCCCTATGCTGTGGAACAAAATCCCGGTACATGTGAGGCAGAGCACCTCACTGGCCTTGTTCAAGAGGAATCTTGACCAATGGATGGGAGATCGCAGATATACCCCAGGGATTACTTCAGTGTCACTGCTTGACAGAGGCACAGCAAAATAATAGGCATAGTTTTTATTCAAACTAAAGGGGTGGTGAAAGCCATATAACTATGGGCTAGGCTTATAAATGCCCTTGGGCAGATAGCCTAGTATGAACCTATGAACCTATGTGACACTTTGGCTGTGATTGGTGTATGTTTGCATTTCAGCTTCGGAGGTCCTTGTTGCTTGGGCAGGTTACAGTTAAGGGCCTCCGCATATGTGGATTTAGTGTTGGTGGTGTGAGTTTAGAAGGGCTATGTGTTGCTTGAGGTGTAGTGTGGGTGTTAACCTTCTCCTCTTGACTGTCTAGCACAACCTTGGGTGGAGAAAGCGTTGCTTCCAGTTTAGCTATGTAAGTGCATCTCTCACAGGCTGTAGTGTTGGGTGGTAGGAGGAGAGGGTTGTCTGTGTACATGAGGCAATTGCTGCATTGCCCCAGTATACCCAGATTCACCAGGTGGACAGGAGAAATCAATGGAAGCTGACCCTTGGACATGCCTGGTTTGGTGCTTTTTTTTTTTTTTTGAAGTACAGGAGCTGTTTTCCCTTATCTTAGCAAGGTACTTAGCAATTATAGGCTGTTTAGTGCCTATGATTAATTTCTCCTTATTAATAAGGAGAGTTGAGTGTTTGTATCAGTTTAAGGCTTCCTAGTACTTTCCAGCAGGTATTGGTGCAAGTGCTAGTCACAGGGATGCTTAAAGGCAAGATGAAAAAAATGGCTTATCCTAAACACTGCAGTGTGCACTAGAGAGGTTAGATGTGAAAGTAGGCAACTTAAGTTTTACCTGTCTAAACAGTTAAGTTTTAGTGGAGCGTCACTATTTTTAAAACAGCAAGATAGATTGACAGGGGGTGATCACTTTTGTATTCCGGTACTATGGAATACAGTAGAATGGCCAATAAATTTAAATAGTTGAAGGGGAGTGATTTCACAAAATGATAATTTTGTGCTTACTCACACAAGTCAGTGAAAGCAGAGAGGAAATGAGATATATGGTCAAATTAACATAAGATGCAGGCAGCTAGAAAGACAGTGGTATTTAAGAACACAACAGTAAGAGGGTGGGAGAGTGGGGAAAAAATTCTGCCCGACTCACAAGAGACAGTGCTGTGGTGTCTTTTGAAGTTTTAATATGCAGTTAAAAGCAGAACACAAGCAAAACACAAGGTAAATAAAACAAATCACAGCACTCAAAATATAAAAAGGCAATAAACCAATACAAAATACAACAAATAAAAAGCAAACCAACCTTTCCCTCATAGCAAAGTGTAGCAGTCTTTTTTTTTTTTTTTTAACACAGTACTAGGTAGAGGTGCTCAATTTCTCTACAGCATTTCATGTTAGCTATCGATTCCTCTGGCATCCTAATTACAGGGTTTCTCTCCACTCAATGGCCCTTATATAACTTTTATGGCACTGTTATGTTTGTACTTCATGGAACCCTTGAGGAAAGCCTTACTGATGCCTGGGGAATTCCACTAAAAGTTTGGGCAATATCAAACTTGAGTCAATTCAGCAAAGACCAAAGTTTTACATGTCGGTTGTTCACTATAGCATGGCAAAACAGCTTTTCAGGATAAATGGTTAACTACAAGTGTGCATTACTTAGGGACTGCTGTTTATATTCCACAAATGCAGCTGAAGGGAAGACTGTCATCTGGTAGGAGAGTGTATTGAGAAACTCATTCAGAACTGGAAGTGTTGTTCTGAATAGTATACAAAAGGTGACACTGCTCAGCTCACCACGTCCACAGCAGCTGTGGAAAGTTGCATTCTAATTTCCAGTCACTGAATCCTGAGTCATTTAACATAAATCATTAACTCACAGGATAAACAAGGATTCATATTTCTAGGGCTTATGTCATATAATCAAAGATTCAGCTCAGTGAACCTCAATCTGTGGAGCCAACAAGAGTGAACATTCATGAAAGTTCGCTCTTGTCACTCAACAAACAGAGACTTGTGGAGTTGAACCTTTGATTATATAAATAGACCCATATTTCTGGAACTATATTCTTTGCTGTAGAACAAGAAGTCATATTTTCAGAACTATCACTTTTACTTTAAAAGAATGACACAACAGAATTGCTCAACATAAACCCATCTTTGTAGTAGCATCAATCATCATCTCCAAAGTCTTAGAGTGAACTTTACAAGTCACAATAAATAAGTTAATGCAAAATTTTGCAGTCATTTGTAAACAACCTAAAATACATCAGCAATAATGTGAGCTGCACAAACTCTCAGTGGAGGCTGTGCTCACTCAGTTGTGAACTTTCATATTTGACCATGTAATTCTATCTGCATGGCTTGATTGTTGAAAACTTTAGAGAGAGATGAAAATGATGCCATTTGCATAATTGGGCATATAAACGTCAGTTAAACACATTGCTACTTGTACCCCACCCTTAACTCTTGCGTTACACCCCATTGTATAACCCTGCCCATCACTGTCACCCCCTCCTATTTGTCTCCACATTCTAGTGGATTGCACTTACACACACACACACACAGCAGCTCAAACCAACAATGATGAGTGTGTGGGTGAGAGTGCCTGTCCTTGCACATTATTCTAGCCCTCTTTCCTATCCTGCTTTCCTCTTCACCTTCCCCTCTTCCCTCATCTCCATAGAAAAAGAAAAACTGAGGCTCCGATCTTACAAAAGTTTTACTCTCCCCTTCCATCCCACACACTTGTAAATACACTGGCCTTTTGGGAGTTACACCGGTTGCTCTTTTCCATTTTTTGGATTTTTTATGCACTCCCTTCATTCCCTTTTATGCAGAAACCATAGCACTGTAGCTGCAAATACCTTATGACATTCCAACTTTCTACAGCACTTTGTGCTGCTCTGACAACAACTATGCTAGCATATGGAGCCTCAATAATACATTCAGGGCTTTGTTTTTCAGCTGTATCACCCTGTGAGATCATAGTGTTTGTTCTTGTGAGGTCGCACAATATGTCATGTGACTGCTCAATGGATAGGGGTTGCACTTGTGGGTATAGATTTCACTACACAAATACGCTGGTTGCATAGTTGAGTTTTTTTTTCCTCCTTACTGCTGTCAGGGGAAATGTAGAGAAATCTTGTGGCCAGGAAGTCTGCCTTTTACCAGACCAAGGTCATAGGAGTACATCAAAACTTGACAGCAGCTATGGAACCAATAGCCACCCTTCTCTCCTCAGTATGAATACATGCTCAATTTTTAATTGGATTTAGGAAGGATTTTATGCTCCAGACTTTGTATGACGTAGATAGATAGGTCTGAAAGGCACAGTGGCACAATGGTTACCATTGCTGCCTTAAAGCATTTGGTTCACCAGTTCACTTCTTGGCTGTGGAGCCTTATGCAGTCTGTATACCCCGCCTGTGTCCACATGGGCTTATGTCAGATGCTTCCGTTTCCACCCACATCAAAAAAATCTGCCATAGGTGAACAGGTGGATCCAACAAATGACCATTAGGTGTGGGTGCCATCCATGACTTTACATGTTTCTTCATCTTGTAATGATCTGCTGGTATCCATTCCAGATTAGTTTCTCTACTTTGCTTGCACTAACTGCCAAGATAGTTTTGGAGTCCCTCACCACCCTAAACATGATTAAGCAGGTAACTGAAGAATGGACTTCTAAAGCACTTTAGATTTTATTATTTAGACAGCAAAAACAAGTATATGTATTGAGCAGTATTTATGCTTCTGTTAAAGAAACAGGCATGCAGGTATTTTTCAATGGTATATTACCTTTTCCTGTTAAACAATGACTGTAAAATGTGGGTGCAGATTTTAAGTGGACTTCAAGAAAAAAGGATGGAAAATTTCAGGCATAAAACAGACTCAAGACATTAACCAGAAAATATCCATATCGGGATAGCTTAAACGTTTTTTTGGTGCTCGGTGTACATTTCTCCCAGGTTCTTCAGACCATAACGCAAACAAAGCTATTCACACAAACAGCTGAAATTACCTCACCAAATGTATCCCTCAGAGTTAAGCAACACTAAGCACCCTTTGCTTCAATTTAGGTACCTTTTCAAGAGTCCCTCTCTTCACTCAAGCAACACAAGTGATCTGACAGGTCATAGTAAGTGCCCAGATGAAAAGAAATCCGAAACACCACTTTATCCAAATCCCCAGCACCACATGGGATTTCATCCATAAAGTCTCGATAATGGAGGGACGAAAGTCGATGGAGGTTTAGTTACAAGTGTTTAGCAACGTCTTTTTTTTTTTTTTTTTTAACACTGAACTTTGCTTTTTTTTTTTTTTACACTGAAACTTTGCTTTTCAGATAGATCTTTCGTTTTGGTTCCATTCTGTAGGAACCACAATGAACGATCGTTCTGTTTTGATATAAGCAGCAGTGGTTAAGCACTTATAAGTGTGTGCAGAGTTCTAATTTGTAGTGCTGAGCAGCTGCTTCTTACATGAAAATGTTTTATAATGACCGTTCACTGTGGTTTTCATGGAAAACAACCAACCACAATGAACACTCGGCGATCATTCTAAAAACACAAAGATTTAACTGAAAGAGCAGTTGTGCACTTCATCCGCAAATTTTATAAAAGGCTTGCTTGGTAGTGTCCTTGTCTGGTCTAAAAAACGATCCAATAAGGTCAGGAATCCCCTGTGTATCCTTTATCACTCAGTTCTCTTTAGTTTTAGGTAATAAATTAGATCAGCCCAGAAGCAGGGGAAAAGCAGCTACTGTAGATGTGGATACGGTTGATAGTCCTACAATGGTTGCAGTGATTTGAGACAGCAGCAATACCATTTTACTGAGATTTTCCAAGATCCAGCAGGATTTCCAAATGAAGCACCAGTCCATTTCAAATAACCAATAACTCCTGGCATAGAGACAGTCAAAGTCTGTCCCTCAAACGACAGGAAAAGCAGAAATACATTGCCTCAAGATAGCGCTCTAATAATATTTTGAGAGATCTAGAGCTGGGTCACATCACTTCAGGACCCAGATAGGGTCATATGTTTCATTTGCTAAGTGCTTAATCAACTGTTCGTGGTGGCAATAATTTGCTTTTTAGAACAACCAGTAGTCCACTGAACACAGAAGATGTTATAAGAGATCTGAGAACACAGATTGACAGCAACCTCTCTTTTGAACACCACGTTGCCACTGTGGTCAGAAAGTCCTTCTATGTGGCACATCTCATTACTAAGGGTTTTGCATCCAGGGGGGGGGGAAAAAAGGAGGTCATTGTCTCTCTCCACTCTTCCCTCATTAGGCCAATCATCGAGTACAGTGCCCCATTTGGCATGTACCTCACTAGACACCTGCAACAACTGGAGAGGCTGCAAAAGTACCTCACGAAGAGGCTTCTAGGCCTTAAACACTTGTCCTATATGGACAGACAAAAAACTCCAGATATTCTCGGTCTCATATCGCCTACTTAGAGGCAATCTCTGCTTGACTTACAAAGCCATGTCTGACCCAGCTCTGTTAGAAATGCTACATCTAAAGAAATCACAATGTTTTACTAGAAAGGCTCACCCGGACTCTGCTACACTTTGCTGTGAAGGAAAGGTTAGTTTGCTTTTTATTTGTTGTATTTTTGTATTACTTTACTGCCTTTTTATATTTTGAATACTGAGATTTGTTTTCTTTACCTTGTGTTTTACTTGTATTCTGCTTTTAACTGCATATTAAAACTTCAAAAAAGAGACAACTCTGTTTCTTGTGAGTCAAACAGAAGTTTTTCCCCACTCTCCCACACGCTTACTGTTGTGTTCTTAAATACCACTGTCTTTCTAGTTGCCTGCCTATGTTAATTTGACCATATATCTCATTTTCCTCTCTGCTTTCACTGGCTTGTGCGAGTAAGCACAAAATTATCATTTTGTGAAATCACTCCACTTCAAGTATTTAAATTTATTGGCCATCCTACTGTATTCTATAGTACCAGAATACAAAAGTGACCACCCCCTTTCAGTCTATCTTGCTGTTTCAAAAATAGTGACTGTTCACTAAAACTTATTTTAGACAGGTATACCTACTTTCACATCTAACTTATCTAGTGCACACTGCAGTGTTTAGGATAAACCATTTTGTTTCATCTTACCTTTAAAGCATCCCTGTGACTAGCACTTGCTCTAATACCTGCTGGAAAGCACTAGGAAGCCTTAAAATGATACAACCACTCAACTCGGAGAAATTAATCGTAGGCACTACACAGCCTATAACTGCAAAGTACCTTTCTAAGGCAAAGGAAAACAGCTAGTGTACTTTACAAAAAAAAGCACCAAACCAGGCATGTCCAAGGATCAGCTTCTGGTGATTTCTCCTGTCCACCTGGTAAATCTGGGCATACTGGGCAATGCAGCAATTTTAAGAAAATGTATGAATAAGTTGATTGAATAATTGTAAATAATTAATGTGTGATAGTAGGTGTATAAAAGAATGGTTAATTGCTTGGTTCAGGGAACTATCTACTCTGAAAAGGCTTTTGCCGGCTAGAGAAGAGAATAGAAGTGTGTTTTTCGTGTTATTGAATGAAACTACAACCTTTGGATTAAACTTTTACAAAGTTGCAACGAGTCTTCTTTTGTGGTATTACAACAGTTTTGAGATTTTTGGTGGTTTTTGATATTATGGCCAGTGACTCTTTTGCAGCATTACCACGAATGTTTAGAGAAACGGTAATGGACAATACACAGAAGTCTATTGAAAGTTTCTTTGCTGTGACAAATACTGCCAGTAATTCTACTAATACTCGAGCAGTACAAGGTAGAGAAGAAGTGTTAAATGGAGATACAGTGTCGGACTGTATAACAAATGGCAGCAAGACCGTAAGCTGTGGCAACAGAACCCATTCTCACGGGTGGGCAAGAAAAAAGAAACTGTTTTGGCTCCGGAGGTCCGGGACTCTTATATACAAATTGAGAAATTATTATTTAAAGAAACTTCAGTGTTTCTTAATTTACAGAGCCTGCAACGGTATGAAGAACTAGACATTACCCCGAGGGGTTTACGTAGCATAAAAAATCCATCCACACCCTTTGATGTTACCAATTCGGAAGATAAGCAGTTCTGTGATAGGTGGATAGCAGCACATAGATGCAGTAAAGAATGGGTTAAAATTCTGATAGAGAGACATACTTAAAAAACAAAAATTGAGAGAAGAAATTAAAGTACTGTGTATTAATATTTCCAATAAAATCAAGCAGGAAGATTTACAACAGTTCCTGATGAAAACTAATGAACAGTTGAATGAATATGAAGTAGAACTGATTGAACGCAAAAAAAGTAAACTAAATAGAGATCTACGTGATTATGAGAACAAGAGGGCGTTTTTGTTTTCAACCAATCAGAAGATCCGTCGGCAGCGCGTACATTTTGAGCAGAAGGAGATGCAAAGGGAAGGAGAAGGATATGCTTCTGTGGAGAGCGGACTGTCGCAAACGGAAGCAGAAACGGATAATGAAGATTATCCAGCACTCCCCCAACCAGGAAACCAGAAGGGTATGAATACGTTTCCTGAGAACCGTTACAATCGGAAACGTAGTTGGAATGGACAGGGGTATAATGGGGGAGGGAAGGGGAAACAGCGAGTTACAGCAGTAACAACAACAGTAAAAGAAGGAGATGGGAAGGACAATGGGACTAAAAATGGTTGTGAGTATGATAATAATGAATATGTAGTAAATTTATCTGGTTGCGATTTATCAGCATGTGCAGTAAATGTTTTGAACAAAGGTTTGAAATTTGTACCCACAGTCATCCCGAGGGTACATATGTTAAAAGCAGACATATTTCATTTTACTCGCAAATTACATTTAATGGAAATGTTTCATTGGTCAAAAAAAGATTTCCCAGTAGAAAGCATACAACAAATGGATAATACAACTATATTAGTGGATAATACAACTATATTAGCTAATAGTGAGGAAGAGTTTTTTTCCTGCAATTCGGAAATTGAGATAGATGAGTATAGACAAATGGACACGAGTTCAATTCCTATAGTCAGTACTTATATGCCACCTCAAAGTAATGAATGTATTAGATATTTTCAAAAGTCGCTAACACATAATGTGGAAATGGAATGTGAGACATTTAAAAGTAAGAATAAAAGGGCAAGTATGTATAATCTTACCAAAATGGAATGGGATTGTTTGAATAATTTAAGTAAAAATGATAAGATAATATTTAAACCTTCTGACAAAGGAGGGAAATTGGTCGTATTAAATGTGAAGCAGCATTTAGAGATGTGTTATGAACACTTGAATAATGAGAACATATATGAAGTCATAGATATGAGACAGTACAATGAGGCACAAAAAAAGTATGAATATATTATAGACAAAGGGTATAGATTACATTATTTTTCTTATAAAGATGTGAAAGAAAAATTTAATATTAATACTCCAAGAATGCCATGTTTCTACTGCATTCCAAAAATACATAAAAAAGTCTTTCCTCCACCAGGACGACCAATAGTGTCAGCAACAAATGGATATTTAGAAAATATTTCAAAGTTTTTACATCAGTATCTAATGCCCACTGTGTGCAAATTACCATCTTATATTAAAGGCGATTTGACCTTATTACAAAGATAAAAGATGTATATTGGAAGGCAGATATGTATTTTGTGGTAATAGATGTGGTGAGTCTTTATACGAACATAAGACATGAAGATGGAAAGACGGCTATTAAGTATTTTATGGGCAATGAAAGTGTGGTGAATTATGTAATGGAATTGTTTGACATTTGTTTAACTAACAATATGTTTGAATTCAATGGTTCCATGTATAAACAGAAGCAGGGCACTGCTATGGGGGCAGCCTTTGCCCCCAGTTATGCAAATGTATTTATGGGATTCTTCGAGGATAAATACATATACACTAATGCATTTTTTGAAAAATATGTACAGATGTACTATCGTTATATTGATGATTTAGTGTTTATATGTAAAGGGGGACAATCAGAAATTGGCAATTTTCTAACTGAAATACAGGATAATTCAATGAATATCAAATTTGATGGGCTACAGATGGGCCAAGAAGTGCAATATTTGGATATTTCTATTATGGGAAAAGAAGAACAAAAAATAGAGTATCAAATACATAGGAAATTTCAAGGGAGTGGCTCTGCATTACATGGTAGCAGCCATCATCCCTTGCATATTATGAAAGCTATTCCCTATACAGAACTAAATAGGGTAAACAGATTGTGCAGTAATGCTATAGTTAAGGAAAAGGAACTTATGGCAACTTGTAATAAATTTATACAAAGGGGCTACAATCAATATAACATAAATCAGAGTTTGGATAAAGTTAAAAAATGTGGAAGGTATTATCCTGGGGGGGTGTGGAATACAACACAGGATGATAAGAAGAATGTATATTTTGTTTCCACATTTTCTATAGCTTCTAATAGTGTTAAATATTATGTTTTAAATAGTTGGAAGCTATTACAAAAGGAAGTAGAGTGTCTAAAAAACAAAAATATAGTTTTTTCATACCGCAGGGGAAGAAATATACAAGATTTTTTGATACATAGCAGGTTTAGAATGGTATATCAGCCAATGTTGTCACAAGTTATGGAATATGGAACAAAGAAATGTGGGAAATGTACTATTTGTAAGTTTATTGTAAAACAATTTCATCAGATTAATAATACTGCTTTTGAAATAAAGGGAAACTATGACTGTAACTCTATGGCAGTAATATATGGAATTGAGTGTGGTTGTAAAAAGTTTTATGTCGGGGAGACGAAAAGAACACTGGCATGTAGGATAAAGGAACATGTAAGGGATATTTTAAAAAATAAGGAAACTAGCCCCTTGGCAGGGCATTTTTTGAAGTATCATGGGGGAAAGGTGGAGAATTTGAAGGTGTCAGTATTAGATAGTATTGGGAATTTAAAGTATTTGAATGAAAAATCCATAAAACAAATACTTAGGAAGAAGGAATTATATTTTATATTAAAATTTAATACGCTCAAACCAAATGGTTTGAATAGTGATTGTTCATGGAAAAGTTTGCTGTAATGCATGTTTGTTAGAAACATAGTATTTAACTGCAATTTTATTTGTTCTGTTTTTTTAAGAAAATGTATGAATAAGTTGATTGAATAATTGTAAATAATTAATGTGTGATAGTAGGTGTATAAAAGAATGGTTAATTGCTTGGTTCAGGGAACTATCTACTCTGAAAAGGCTTTTTGCCGAGGCGCTAGAGAAGAGAATAGAAGTGTGTTTTTTCGTGTTATTGAATGAAACTACAACCTTTGGATTAAACTTTTTACAAAGTTGCAACGGAGTCTTCTTTCGTGTGGTATTACAACAGTTTTCGAGATTTTTGGTGGTTTTTGATATTTAAATTTATTGGCCATCCTACTGTATTCTATAGTACCAGAATACAAAAGTGACCACCCCCTTTCAGTCTATCTTGCTGTTTCAAAAATAGTGACTGTTCACTAAAACTTATTTTAGACAGGTATACCTACTTTCACATCTAACTTATCTAGTGCACACTGCAGTGTTTAGGATAAACCATTTTGTTTCATCTTACCTTTAAAGCATCCCTGTGACTAGCACTTGCTCTAATACCTGCTGGAAAGCACTAGGAAGCCTTAAAACGATACAACCACTCAACTCGGAGAAATTAATCATAGGCACTACACAGCCTATAACTGCAAAGTACCTTTCTAAAGGCAAAGGAAAACAGCTAGTGTACTTTACAAAAAAAAGCACCAAACCAGGCATGTCCAAGGATCAGCTTCTGGTGATTTCTCCTGTCCACCTGGTAAATCTGGGCATACTGGGCAATGCAGCAATTGCCTCATGTACACAGACAACCCTCTTCTCCTACCAACCAACACTACAACCTGTGAGAGGTGTACTTACATAGCCAAACTGGAAGCAAAGCTCTCACCACCCAAGATTGTGCTAGACAGTCAAGAGGAGAAGGTTAACACTCGCACTACACCTCAAGCAACACCCACAGCACCAATACCCACACATAGCAACATTAAATCCACATATGCAGAGGCCCTTAACTGTAACCTGCCCAAGCAACAAGGACCTCCGAAGCTAAAATGCAAACAACAATCACAACCAAAGTGTCACACAGCGCCAGTGTGCCACCCAGCAACAGCCCCTAAGGCAAGACAACGTACCAAACACTTTAGTCATAGGTGAGACTATAGTCAGGCACACTGATGTCCCACTCACCAGGCTGAACAAGGAGAAAATTATAGTCAGCTGCCTGTCGGGTGCCAGGATCCGCCACATAACGTATGCACTCAAGTCACTCCACAACAAGTATAAATATAACTCGGTCATTGTCCATGTTGGAGTGAATGACTTGAGATGTACCTCCCTGGATTACATGAAAAGAGACATGGAAGGGCTCTCGGATCATGTAGCTCAGGCAGGTATGACCCTAAGCATCCTGCCTTCGCCCAGAATGATACCACACAATAAAAGGACACAATGACTGACTTCAACAATTGGCTAAGCTTCTGGTGTCATTCCAAGGGGATCCAGTATCTGTCTGCCTGGGATGACATGATAAACAAACCATGATGCTTTGCCAGAGATGGTCTCCACCTGTCGCCCCAGGGATTCAGGTTACTGGCCAAGGCTCTTGCCACCCTTATAGTGCCTTTTTTAGGCAAAGTTCAAAGGATAAAACCACCGTAACAGGTACAAGCATGCAAATTCTGAAGGTAATGCTACTCAATACTAGAAGTCTAAACCTCAAAATGCACTCTCTCGTGGCACTCCTGAAAATGGAGAACATCGATATCTGTGCAGTAGCCAAGACCTGGTTCAAGTCTCCAGAGAGCATCCCTGCAATACCAAGCTACAACTCTTACCACACTTTCGGCCATCAAACCAGGACCGAAACACTACAGCACCAGGCTAGCTGCCCAACACAATGCATCTGAAATTCTCCAGGTGCAACTACCACTAGGCAAGACTGCAATCCATGCCCAGAGAGTCTCACTACACCTTTCTAAACATACTGGAAAATATTAAGATACAACCAAACACCCTAATGCTGAGTGATTTCAACTACCCTGCAATTAACTGGGAAAACTACTCATGTACCAACACCTTTGCCCAACAGTTCTTGGAATTCATAAATTCCAATGCCCTGGATCAACTAATCCATAGTCAAACCATGGTTCCAATATCCTAGACCTGGTCATTACCAACATGGGAAATCGATGCTCCACACCTATGGTCACGCCCTCGTTGGTCAGGTCTGACCATAAGCTAATTACCCTTAACATCCACATCCCACCCCACCCCCCCAGTAAGGAAACCTGCATAAAAAACTTCTCCAAAGCCAACTTCATGCTACTCAAGTCAGAAGTGACAAACTTCATGACACCCATGCAGATGGGAACTGAAAGTTTGACTGCTGAATCCTACACTAAGGCACTGTACGAGCACATCCACTCATGCATGAATCGTGCCATCCCAAATAGAACCAAGATGCTCTCCAAAAAAAGGAAGCCAATCTAGTGGTCCCCTGCCATAAACAAACTTTACAACAAAAGGAAGAAACTGTTGCAGAAAAGAGGAAAATCACAGGATGCAAAAATCTCCCTTACCAGCCTCCGTAAGAAGCCGAGAGCCCACAAAATCCTCCAAAGCTAGTTATGAAAATAGAATTGCCAAAGATTCCAAAGACAACCACAAAGCATTCTATAACTATGTAAGAATCTAAAAGGCAATGCTCAGATCTGCTCTGAGTTGCAACAGAATGGCATTAAATATACTGATCCGAAGGATATTGCCAATATCCTGGCAGATCGATTCAGTGCCAACTTCACCCCCTCTAATCCCTAAATGGCCCATCAATACCGGAAGATTGCCAAACTCTGGTAATAACTGCCACACAGGTAAAAAAACGCACTCTCCAAACTAAGAATACAGCATCCATGGGACCAGATGACATCCCGGGCTGTATACTACATGAACTACAAAATGAACTGACACCTCACCTAAGTGTCATGTTTAATCATAGTGGGCATGAAGCCTGAGATGAGGCCAAGTGGCGCACAGCTACAGTTATCCCACTCCACAAGGGGGGATCCACCTTGGATCCTGGGAACTACCGCCCCTTCAGTCTGATGAGCCTGATTTGCAAGGCCATGGAAAATATTATCATGGAACTTATAAAACAAAGACATTGGCAACCTTCAAACACTAGACCCCACCCAGTTTGGGTTCATGAAGGGCCGATCATGTCTCCTGAACTTGATTGACTTCTTCAAATCAGTCTCCAGAGCCGTGGATGAGGGTAAGGCAGCCCACACAGCCTATCTGGTCCTCGCCAAGGCCTTTGACACTATCCCCCACTCTGGAATCATAGATAGATTTACTAAGCTGGGCTTTAATCCCTACGTCACTTGATGGGTTGCCAAATGGCTTACTGACAGAACCCACACTGTAAAAGTGGCCGACTCCAAATCCAGCTCCAGACAAGTGACAAGTGGAGTACTTCAGGGTTCAGTCCTGGGACTGCTCTTGTTTGGCATCTACTTCTCTGAAGTACAGGCCAAAACTAAGGAACTCTGGCTCAACAAAGTTTGCAGATGACTGCAAACTGGGAGTCATTATTGAAACCCCAAATGATGTGGATACTCTACAAAAGGGCCTTAGTGAAACAGATGCTTGGTGCCAGTGCCATGGGCTCAAGCTCAATGCCAAGAAATGTATAGTTATCCCCTCTGGGAAAAAACATGTACCCGTGAATTACCACATAGGTAGCAATACACTAAACACTGAAAGTGTGATATGAGACTTAGGGACACAGGTGGACAGTGGTCTCACCTTTGATAACCACATTGCCACAACAGTCAGGAAATCCTTCTGCGTGTCACACCTCATCACCAAGGGCTTTTCATCCAGAAAAAAGGAGGTCATTGTCCCACTGTACTCATCCCTCATTAGACCCATTATAGAATACAATGCCCCATTTGGTCTGTATCTCCCAAGACAACTGGAAAGGCCGCAGAAATGCCTCACTAAAAGAATCACAGGCCTAAAGTAGATGCCCTACACTGACCGCCTTAAAAAACTCCAGCTATACTCCGTCGCATATCGTCTACTCAGAGGCGATCTCTGCTTAACATACAAGGCCATGTCAAACCCAGAGCTGTTGGACATGCTACACTTAAAGAAATCCCAATCCCTCAGTGCTACATGCTCCAGGGATCTAAACCGTCACAAAACATGCAGGAGGGATAGGTTTCCGACCCAGAGACCACCCAGACTCTGGAACAGACTGCCCATACATGTCAAGCAGAGAACCTCTGTGGCCCTCTTCAAAAGGACTTTGACAAATGGATGGAAGAAAAGAAATTCACCCCGGGGATCATGTCAGTCGCCCTGCTAGACAGGGGTCCAGGAAAGTAAATAGTGTGGGAAGAAATAGCCAGGGAATTGTTATGGCTAGGCTTGTATAGGCCCTTGGGCCAATAGCCTAGTACCAACCTATGAATCCCTCTGCACCACACGCTCCAGAGACCTCGACCTCATTACTACAATTAACAGAACATGCTGGAGGGACAGGTTCATAACCTAGAGACTGCCCATGCTATGTAACAGACTTCCCATACATGTGAAGCAGAGCACCTCGCTGACCCTCTTCAAGAGAAATCTTAATGAGTGGATGGGAAAGAGAAAAGTCACCCTGGGGATAATGTCAGTGGCTCTACTCGACAGAGGCACTGAGAACCAAGGTCGGGTGGCACTATGCCTGGGTAATCCTATGGCTAAGCTTGTAAAGGCCCCAGGGCCATTAGCCTAGTACACACCTATGATATTGCCAATATCTATGCCTTTACTAAACATCAAAATTTTGTGTCATTAAATATCTTTATTATCAAGATTCAACACTGAATGCAGTGTTTAGACTTAGTTTTCCCATGCTTAGTGACAATTCCTCTGAGCCTGTTAGAGCAAGAAGTGCAGACAAATTTTAAAGTAATGCTGGCGGGAACAGGGTTGCCGGGCAAAAAAGCAGAACTAGCACAGATTTTAGGCATTGACTTTAATAAACTTAGAAAATACTCGGAAAAACTCATGAGAACTTGGTTTTACAGTCGAATTTGAAGACTGGAAGACATTTACTTCAATCCGAGTAGCAGACTGGGAACTTTCAGCTGCATGCACAAGTTTACAGTGAAAATACATTGTCACATAAATAAAGCATTAATCTAAATAAAGAAAATTAGCCAACTATATAGGAGATACTATTTTTTCTGCTTGTCAAGCTGAGAAGTATGTGTGAACAGACAATGTGAGGAAAGATGCAGGAAAGCTGCAAGTTCACTAGATACGTGATAGAAACATAAACCACAAGCGGAGTTTACACTGAGAGCCAGATCAGGATTGGCACTGAAGGTATACAGGATGTTTAAAAGCAAACTGATACTGTGGGTGGGAACACGAGTGACACGTTAAACTGGGCGTTACTGCCGACAGCTGTAGCTCGGATCCAAATTTTAGACTCTGGGATTGTCCCTTTAAGCAATGGTCCATAGGAAAAAAAAAACAGATACAGCTTTTAATGTTAAGAAACATGGTACAATGCACTTTGATAAAAACAACATGCATGTATACATACATATGTACATATATTACATAGATATGTTATTTTAATAGTACAGTAGACTACTATAAATATATTGGGATGTAAAAGGTAAAAAAAAAAAATTCCCTTTTAAAATACTATATAGTGTACATTACCACAAGGTGCAGAAGTTATCCCATGGTGGAAGGGAGGAGTTCCATCTCTCTGTACATAACTTTTAAAGATCAGTTACAGCTTTCATTCCGATGAGATTCAAATGGTAGAAGAAGGTACAAGAAAATTTTACATGAAGAACCCTTATGACGAGATCTCTTGGCAATCCAATCTGACCCTGACTGTGTAGTGCATGAACTCAGGCAAGAGCTCTCAGCGCCACTAGGCACTATTCAACCAAAGCCTGTGCACTGGCTTCGTCCCAGTAGAATGAAAGACACACTGTTTAAAGGTCATGCTGCTAAACTCTAGGAGTCTTAACATGAAACTGCACTCACTGCAAGCATTCCTCGCCCTGGAAGATGCTGACATTTGTGCAGTCACTGAAATCTGGTTCAAAGATGCAGAGAGCATCCTGGCCTTACCAGGTTACTTATCCTACTATACCTTCAGACCCCAAACAGAGTGCTACAAAGCCAAAGAAGGTGGAGTTTCAATATTTATCAAAGACATACACACGTCTAAGGCTGGTCAAACAGTATGATACACAGGAGACGCACCTGGTGCAGTTAACTATTGACAAAACACCTATTCAAATCATAGCTAGCTACAGACCCCAAACCATGACTCAGGAGGCCCACTCCACCTATCTGGATTTATAGGTTCACAGGCAGGCACTAGGCTATCTGCCTGAGGGCATTTATAAGCCTAGCCAGAGTGTGTCGGCTTTCACCACCCCATTGATTAATTAACTGATCCTCTGTCAAGCAAAGCCAATGAAGTGATCCCAGGGGTGTATTTTCTGTTACCCATCCATTTACCATAAATCCATTACCCATCCACTCATTTGCTTGAATCCATCAAGATTCAACCCTCTACCCTGAGCCTGGGAGACTAACTACCCAACCACAGAGTGGAAGACCTATTCTAGCTCAAACAAGAACACTCAGAGATTCCTCGACTTTGTCAGTGCCAATGCATTGAATCAGCTGGTTGACACCCCCACAAAAGAGGTGAAAATATCCTGGACCTGGTACTAACGAACATGAGTAGCCACTGTAGCACCCCTCCACTGTCATTCTGCTTGGTAAAATCAGACCATAAAGCAAATCGCTTTTGAAGTCACCATCTCCCTTGACCCCCACCTTGCCAGGGTCGAACAAAAAAAAAAAACATTTCCAAAGCGGACTACAACTTCCTGAGAGCAGGTATAAGGAGCTTCATAGCCATGATCCCTTCATTTGAATCAAGCACTAATATTCAAGCCCATACCAAAAAACTATATGAGCACCTATATAGCTGCATGGACTCAGCAATACTGGACAGGACCAAATCATCTTCCTCAAGGAAGAGTAAACTGGTCTGGTGGACAGTAGCAATAAACGGACTCTATAAAAGGAAAATAAATTGCTGTCCGGGACCAACAAGGAGCAGGTGCCAAGTTGGAAGCAGTCTCTCCTTTGCCTGAACAAGCAAATAAGGTAATGGTGAAATCCTCCAAGGCTAACCGAGTCCAAAATTGGCCACATCCACAAAGGACAGTCACAAGTCCTTCTTCGCATATGTCCACAATCTCAAAAGGTAACTCCCAAATCTGCTCTGAACTGGTGGTCAAGAATACCACATACACAAATGGCACAGATATAGCCAATCTGCTGGCAAACAAGTTCAGTGAAAACTTCACCCTCCTGTCCCCCACATCAGTAAACTAGGACATCCTCAGCAGCTGCCCCCCTCCCCTCATCACCAGGGAGCAGGTTATTAAATGCCCTCTGAAAGGCAAAAAATACAGCCTCCATGGGACCAGACAACATCCCTGGCTGTGTCCTACATGAACTCAGGCAAGAGCTCTCAGCACCACTAGGCTCCCTATTCAACCAAAGCCTCTGCACCGGCTTTGTCCCAGCAGAATGGAGGACAGCCAGCATCATCCCTCTGCACAAAAGTGGAGTGTCCACCGACCCAGGCATTTATAGGCCAAACTGCCTAACTAGCCTGATCTGCATCATCACGGAATGCATTATTATGGACCTTATAAACAAGGACATTGGCAACCTCCAAACGCTTGATCCCACAAAGTTTGGTTTTGTCAAAGGGAGATCATGCCTGTTAAACTTTGCTGCCTTCTTCGAAATAGTCAAAGCTATGGATGAGGGAAAGACAGTGCACACTGCCTACCTTGACCTAGCCAAAGCCTTCAACATTATTCCCCACTCGGGCACAATACATAAACTCTCCCAGCTAGGCATCAGCCCATATGTTACCAGATGAGTAACTAACTGGCTCACTGATAGAACCACTCAGTCAAAATAGGGGAAGCCACCTCTAGTAGTAGACCTGTAACAAGCGGCATACCCAGGGGATCAGTCTTGGGGCCTCTACTGTTTGGAATATACTTTTCTGAGGTGCAAGTCAAAACCAGCGGTCTGTGGCTGACCAACTTTGCAGATGACTGCAAGCTGGGCATGGTCATAAATTCCCTTAGTGATGTGAACATCCTCCAAGACTGCCTTAACCAAACTAATGACTGGTGCCGGAAGTATGGCTTTGAACTGAATGCCAAGACATGCATCATTATCCCCTTTGGGGAAAATGCTATCCCCACTAATTATCACACTAATAACAACGTTCTAAGCATGCAATCAGAAGTGCGGGACTTTTGCACCCAACTTGATAGCAACCTGACTTGACCACCACGTTGCCTCCTTTGTATAAAAGGTTTTCTACATGGCCCACCTCATAATTAAGGGTATTTCATCCAGGAACAAGGAGGTCATAACATCCCTGTACTCCTCCTTTTACTCCTCCCTTATCAGACCTATTATAGAGTACAATGCCCCCTTGGGAATGTACCGTGCCAAGCACATGCAGCTGTTGAAGAGACCAGAGGTTCCTGACCAGGAAAATCCACAGTCTCAAATACCTAGCCTATACAGATAGGCCAAAAGCCCTGTCCCTCTACTCAAGTCTCGTACAGACTGCTCAGAGGTGACCTATGTCTGGTGACCTATGTCTGGCATACAAGGCTGTCTCAGACTCTGCTTTGATGGAGTCGCTGCATATCTGTAAGTCAAACTCCACTCGTGCAACCTACACGCACTGTCTCAACCTGGTCTTTGACATTAACGGAACTGGTTGGCGGGATAAATTTGTGTCCCAACGACTCCCCCATCTGTGGAATATACTTCCTCTCCATATCAAGCAGAGTACCTCACTAGTTCTCTTTAAGAGAAACCTGGGCGACTGGATGGAAAACAGAAAATATACCCCTGGGATCCCAACTGTGTCCCTGCTGGAAAGGGGAGACAGGTGCTGACTTTGTGGGAACATGGGTGAAATTCTTGGTTGGGCTTATAAGGCCCTCCGGGCCAATAGCCTAGTATCGTCCTATGAACCTAGGAAACATGACATTTCTTCTGCTACAGACTACCATTTAGGGGTGATCCAATAGATATGCTTCAAGATGATTCAAGCCTGACTACTTGAGCAATTCCTGTTAATCACCTATCCAATAGTTAATGAATTAGAAGCAGAAAGCTTAAGATGAAAGCAAAGTTTGAAATTCAAAAGGGTGCTTAGAATAACTTAAAAAATAGAAAGAAAAAATGACAGAAAAGAAAACGTGATGAAAAAAATACATTTAAGACTAGCAGCAAAATCTAAAAACAGCAAAGACTTGGTAAAAAATACGTTGAGAAAAGCAGCATGGCCTATAGAGCTAATTTAATCTTATAATAATAAGCATTAAACATATTATTGGTAATCAATTTTTTTTTTTTCTCATTTAATTTTCTCTACTCATACAATCTCACATTTAAAAAGTGCAGTGTTTTCATTGCTTGAAATTTCTTTTCTTTACTCTGTAATTTCTCTGCTCCACTTTACGTTGGACCGCAACTGGAACACCTCAACATAGAGTTGGATAGAATAGGACTGCTTCTAGAGTGTGCTATAATCTGGTTATGGCCATTAATCCCATTGCTCCTGTATCATTAATGTCTTTGCTCCAGTAACTGCTTTTTTACAGCAGAAAATAAACAACTATTTACTCGAACTTGCAAAAAAACTGCACTAGCCATTTCTTTTTTCCTTCAAATTTTAACGCTAAACTTCAATTTAGATTAAGGCTGCTTGCATCGCATTTTTCGCAGGTTACTGGAGGCTATTGCATGCCAACAGCCATTAGATGGGAGAGTCACCTAAAAGAAATAGAGGCAGGAAATTAACCCTTACTTACTAAATAAATAGGAAATTAACCTTGAGACTTATTATAATTCCATGCAACTTTACTGTTAATGCTATATAATCGGTTTAATTTTGTTGAAAAATTAAAAGATAAGATTGCAGAAAGATTCTAAAGATATGTTTCAAGATGACTTCTGCCAAAAAAGACTTGAATCATTAGCAGAACAAGTCAAGCAAACTGCAATATCACTGCAAGACTTTCATAATAACTATGCCGCTGTTGGTCAGAACGAGCCGATCGGTAAATACTTCAACTGAACTAAAACTGCTTTGAGAACCCACTTTCGAACTCATTTGACTCCACTATCTGCCACACCGCATTGATCTCATCTACAGTCCGCTCATCATCCTCACACAGTTAAACAGCGCCCAATTCGACAAATGGATCCATCCATTAAACCACAGGTTCGGTGCCTACCATTGCAGATCCAGCTATGTTTTTCTCCTAAAACACCACTCTAGGGCTAATCTTAAAGCGGTGGTTTTTCGATTTGGCGCTCATAAGAAACCTTCATCATAAATGACCTATCAGAAAAACCAATTTCCATTGCCATGTAAGCAGATCATGGGAAACGTAAGAGAGCTACAGCTTGAAGAAGAAAAAGCACCAAGCGGAAAGAAGGGAGGAAACTTTTGCACAACCAAGAAGAACCAACCTTGAGAGCTATTTCACACACCTTCTTACACATATACCTTCTGTTACAGAATAACTTTCTTGTGCACACAGGCAGAGATGACTTTTGTATATCTCTAAGAACTGTTACATTTTTGACGGAACTACCATGTTTGGTAGACCTCTTTAAACTTGGCTCCACTTTAAGAATTAATTTACCTTTAGTATTCCAAATTGAATTAGTAGACTAGTGTTTTTCAAAACCTGTTTTGAAGTAATATTGACATTTTACCTTGAACCATACTTAAAGACTTGTGAACATACTTTAACAAGGCTCAATTTAATGTATTTATTGAAAATCAGCTAATTGAAACAAGTCAGCTGCTTTTTATGAATGAAGATTCTTTTTGTGAATGAACTGATAAAACATGTTAGCTGTACCTTAAAATAGGGGCAACAAATTGTGAATGAGATGTTTAGAATTGATTAAGAAATTTATATGATGGGCTCCCACTGGAGGCTAGATACATAAATTAAACAAGCCCTATATTCTACATATACACCTATTGATGTGATGTGCTGATAGAGCATATAGCTTTATGACAATTTAACAAGTAATGAATGGCCCTACCAACAAGCATACCTACCCACAACAAAATATTGACCTCCCACCTCATCCACATCTCCTCTTATGACCATTACCAATTCTATATACCTATACTCAGTCTATTAGTTAGATGCACGGAGACTATAGCCTATTGAAAAGCACCAGTTAGACCTTGGATGTATATGAATCCTTAGCTATCTGATAAATACATATATAGAAAGTTAGAGACTTGATATCTAGGATATATAACTAAAATTCAACAGTCATTTCAGTCTACCCACTTTAAGAGAGGCATCATATCACAATTCACCAGTTAAATGATTTGTCTTGATAACAGTCAAGGAAGACATGCTTGCAGGAAGTTAGATTTGGTACTACACCACAAGTTTACTAGTCAGGGGTGTTTATTTTATTTAGAGAACATACAAGTGTTAGACAACTCTGTGTAATAATGTGCTTATTAGCAGTGTGGTCTATCTGGTGCAATGAGAGACAGTTTAGTGTAATCATCCTGGGGTTTTAGTAAGTATGATTTTTATGGTGCTACAAACGATTTGTGATTAAGTTTTAATTGGATGGGATGGACGCTATTTAAGTTTGTGCAGTTCAAAGTGGTTCATATTGAGCTAGATACGTGGATCTCAGTTCAGGTTCATCATAGAGTTTTTAGATGACTCCAGGTTCACTTCACATTTATTATCTTCACAGATATTGAACATCTAGAGGAAGTTCAGGATATTAGATCTTCAAGAACACATATCCTTCTCCATAATACAATGCAATCAAGGAACATAATCCTGGTCCCATTAAAAGTCAAAAAAGTACAGAATTTCCCTCTAATAGCAGGTTTTGAGAAAATTATTAGCCTTAGATTAGCCTTATGGAAGAGGGAATTATTGATATAAAGAGATTTAGCCTACAAGCGGTTAGAACAGGATGTTAAAAGGATGTCCCTCCGCTTTGAAATTGAATGAAAGGGAGGTTAGAAGGATTATGTACCTCATTTTAAAAGGTCATGAACAAGGAGAAGGGATGCATTATTTCTTTTTTAACGCATATTTACTAACAAATTATTTCAATGATTTTATTTTTTCCAATAATACCTTACCAATGATTTATTTTTTTCTACCACTTTCATATGAGGAATTGGATTGACTATTTTAATGATTTGTAACAAATTCAATTTAAAATTGTGGATAAACAAGCACAACCATCATTATCAGAAACCGTCAACTACGGTAGAACCCACAACCTAACCAGTCCGGTCAACCCACACAAAATTCATCTCTAAGTGACCAAACAACCTTCCTACCCACTTAACATTATTAATTATTTGCACCTAGGTTTGAAGCCACGCAGAGACTAATGCCATCTTTTAATATAAGACTAACCTAGCGCTTTCCTGCGCAGCTTTCTATATTGGCTTGACTCATTTGGAGCTGCCAGAATAGAATATGGGCTTGACCAAGAGGAAGCTATGAAACAACACAACGAATAATTATTAACATGTCAAGTTATTCGAATTTTTTATTTTCCTTCTTTGTCATTTAGTTATTTGCAAAGCCATTCTAAGTAGAATGAGAAAAGGGGATTTTTGATGAGAAAGAGAGGAAAGGGTTAGTTATTTGTTTTTTAAACTGAAAAAAAGCACTTTGATTTTGGACTGAATTCCTATGTTCTCTTTAATACTTATTTAGCACTGTACTGAGAAATGACTGAGAAATGTTGTTTCTTTTCTTTTTATTTTTTTTTTTTTATTTTTTTTATTATTGGGTGCATTTACGTTATTTAATGTTATTTCAAATTTTATTTATAATATTTTATGCATTTATTGATATAAGATTGTAGGATTTCTGAAAGTTAAGTGGCATATTTATTACATATTATATATTTATATGCATTAATAATACTGCAATAAAATTTTGCACAATTTTACAAATCATTGTGCATAATTTTGCATAATGATTAATATTTATTATATAAAGATTAGTTAAGCTCTATAAATGAGTCTTAACCAGGTGTTTGCTAAAACTTTTTTTGTTTAGGTTTTTTTGCTCTAATTGTCAAATATGTATAGAATTGTATTATTGTTCATTTTTATCATTCATTTACTTTTATTCTGGCACATATTCTTCAAACTTCATTTCTCAATTTATCTCTGTAAGAATGTATCTCAAGTATCATTAATTAATTGATTAACTAATGATGCTCAAGTAGCTCAAGTAGTCAGGATTTTAAGCTTGTTAAGCTTGCTGTTTTGTCATTTTGTCATGAAGTGAGCACGTTGATAGTTGAAAGCTAAGCCTACCAAAGTTTATTTTAGTTTATTTCGTGGTGAGTCCGAGGTTTTTTTTTTTTTTCTCTTCCTTCAAGATGATTATTAACAAACAGCATGTTGTGCGAGACCTCAGTTCATGGACAACTCATCAGGATCAGTCGTATACTGTTCACCTGGTGTACATCAAACAGTTCTCAAGGCAGTTTTTTTTTTCTTTAGCACCAATAATTATTAGAAACATTAAACAAATAAATAAAGGAATAAACTAGATAAAATGGCAGAAGACCTAAGATTTTGCCAAAAGCTCCAGGATACAAACTCCATGAGGACTTCCTTCAAAGTTTCACAGCATGTAAGTGTGTAACAATGTTATCATTCCACAAGATCATTTGCTTTATACTGGCATCATCATCATCCATTAATCGAAAGTCCTCCTTTACATACAAAGATTGTATCAAAGGTCTTACCCAGGGCAAACTGGCTCTATAGCACTGCTCTCATACAACAATTTTCAAGATGACTCAAGTACCAGAATAATAGCTTGGAGAGGGGGAGAAAAACAGTTCCACAACCTCAACACGGAGAATGTCCCCCATACCTTGCAACATACAGAATGAAATTTGATACTATGAGAAGATCAAGGTCATTATCACAAAATGTGATCTCTGGTAGTACAGACAGGCTTTGAACCATACATCTATCAACCAGATTTGTCACAACAGTGGAACATGCTGTAATCGCATACGAAGGAAAAATCCTAACTAGCAAGACAGTCACACTACCGGTACCCAACAGGTTAAATGTAAAAAAAAGTGTACAAAAGGCTACCAATAATCAATTTATAAAATCAAACCTGGCCTCAATAGCAGAGAGAAAATATGCACTGTTATCAAAATAGGAAATGTTCAACATACACACCCTCAGATTAGACTTCACACAGGCCACCTTCAAAACACCCAAGGCCCTTTATACACCACTCTCTGTTGAGAATCACATTGTTTTTCCAGTGTCACCTACCCATGGTATTTTCTCATACTCACACTTCCCGGGGCAGGCGGACAATTCTCCAATTTCCCACAGCTAAAGGACAGATAGATTTTTTTCCTGGTAACAGACCAAATGATCTAAGTGGAGACAGAAAGTTATAGCTTGTCAACCAGTGGTAAATGATAACTCTCCTCTCAGATAATATGCAGCAATAATACATGTATAAAAAAATCCACAACACCTTAAAGGTGAATAAACTTGACTTTAAACAATGTGACTAGTAATGTTATAGGTTAAATATACAAAGGAATGAGAAAATTCACAAGGAAAATCAAAACGACAACATTCAGTTACATTGGACAAAATATGTAAAGTAAAGTCTGATCTACAGATAATTAAGACCTCCTAGCTTTCTTGTACTAAGAAATACTGGCCCCAACCAATATTAGACAAATATTAAGATCACTCGAGCAAATTCAAAGACAAGCCAGAACAAAGGTCAGGCTCAAATATTTATTCATATTAATTCATTGTGCCCAAGATCATTACATTAGCTTATTTTAGTTGTTTTGCTTTCCCTCAGCAAAAAAAAAAAAAAAAACTAAACCAGTTCTGTCACCTGTGAAAAGGGCAAGGGCTAATTACAACAGCTGAGAGAGAATACAGGGCAACAATACACAGGATGACCACATACATTTCTTAACAATCTGCATTTTAATGTCTGCCTTTTTTTCACAGTTCCACTTAGCTACTTCTTTGAAGTGAACAGTGATTACATTCATATGACCTGATAGCATAGGGGATGCAATAGGTTACACCTTCAAGCAGATTCAAGCATTTCTCTTCCTTTCATTCACTTTTACATTTAAAAAAAGAAAAGGTTGCAAACTTGCGTACATTATGCAAGAAATAAAAAAATGTGCTATTATCATGAAAAAGAAGTTATGCCTTACTATAACGTTCCATTTGTGTTGTAGATCTTTGTTCATTCATTACAAATAGGACCTTGGTTCCATCCTCTGAACCGATACGGCCGTTTCCAAGCTCGCGCCAGACAAAAACTCTCATCCAAGACCTACCCATAATGCCCCTCTCCTAGTTAGTCCAGATAGAGTTTGCCTGCCCTTAGATAGTAGATGTAGTAACAGAAAAAATAGAAGGAGGCTCTGTCTGAGCAAATACCCTAACCAGGAGTTCCTAAAGTCCAACAAGTGTCCAGAAAAAATAGGAGGAGGCTCTGTCTGAGTAAATACCCTAACCAGGAGTTCCTAAAGTCCACCAGGTGTCCAGACAGGGGAAAGGAGGGCGGGAAGTAATGAATGAATAAAGCTCTATAAAACAGATGGAACATTACGGTAAGACAACTTCTTTATCTGATGTTGTAAATCTTTGTTCATTCATTACAAATAGGACCGAGTCCCCAGCTACCCGAGTCCTGGGTGGCCCTAAGGTAGGATATTCCTGAGGACCATAGAACCAAAAGATGCTCGTCCCCTGGAGATCAAATTCAATTTGTAATGAGATATAAAAGTAGGAGGTCTTGCCCAAGTGACTGCTACGCAGATATCATCCATAGAGGCTCTGGAATGAAATGCTATAGAAGTAGCCATAGATCTGGTAAAATGAGCCTTTATTCTAGTAAAATGAGCCTTTATTCTGAAGGTAAGGATAGCTTATTCTGTTGGTAAAGAAAAGGTAATGATGTTTCTAGGCCAGGAGGATAAAGTCACTTTAGAAACAGGTTTACCCAATCTGGGTCCTGCAAAGGTCATGGTTTTCCTGAAAGATTTAGTCTTGTCCAAATAACAATGAAGCTGCCATTGCACATCAAGGGTGTGCAAAAGGTACCCCCCTCTGTTAGAATGCTGAGGGATGAAAACCAGCAGGTCAATGGAAAAACCAGAAAGGACCTTGGGTAAGAAAGAGGGGTCAGCACGAAGGGACACCCTAGCCATGTGGAAGATCAAGTAAGGACTCTTGACATTCAAGGCCTGCAGCTCAGATACTCTTCTCGCTGAGGAAAGTGCTACTAGAAGTAAGGTTTTCCATGCCAAAAATTTCAAATCACATGAATCAAAGGGCTCGAAAGGAGGGCCTGTGAGAGACTGAAGTACCAAAGTCAAGTCCCAGGGTTCTAAGGGAGGCTTGACCAAAGGTTTAACATGTAATACTCCTTTCAAAAAGGTCTTGCATAGGCAGTGTGACATAATTATCAAGACCATTATGAAAATTGGCGGTAGCTGCTAAATGTACAGTGATCGAAGCGGAGGCTCCTGCATGCAAAGGAGTAGTCCGGTATTGTAGGATCTTTTGAACAGGCATAGAGAAGGGGTCTAAGTTCTAATCTTTGGCCCATATAGAGAACCTAGTCCATTTACTAGAATAAAGTTTCCTAGTGGAAGGTTTGTGTGAAGCCAGAAGAATTTCAAGAACAGGAGATGGGATGTCAGGCAGCCTGGCAATCATTGGAAGTGGAGGAACCAACTGTGAGCTTGAGATTGTGCAGGCTTGGATGAATCAGTCCCGGAGAATGAGAACAGGTCTTGGGAATGATCCAGGATTCACAGGCTGTGAATCAGATGAGGCCATAGAAATGGGAACCAGACTTGACAGGGCCAGTAGGGGGCAATGAGGATCACCCTGCTTCTCAACCACTGAGCTTTCTGAAGAAATTTTGGAATGAAGGGAAACGGGAGGAAAGGCATACAGAAGACCCGGTGGCCAATTGTGCGTTAGAGCGTTACTCAGTGGTTCCCCCCGAGGGAGATCAGGGCAAAGTAGCTTCTGCATTTGTAGTTTGCGGGGAAGCAAACAGGTCGCAGCAAGGCTTGCCCCAGCGTTGGAAGATCTGATCCGCTGTTACAGGGTTGAGGGACCACTCATGAGGCATCAGGATGTTCCTGCTCAGATAGTCCGCAATAAGGTTGGAACTCCCGGGAATGTGTGTTACTACAAGGAAGCAGTTGAAAGCCATCGCCCAATGCCAAATCCTCATGGCTTCCTGACACAGGGGGCAAGACCTGGTTCCACCTTGCTTGTTGATATACCAAACGACTGACATTTTGCCTGATTGAATTGCAATGTTCCCAGAGGGTAGGGGTGCATGGAACGCTTGCAATGCTAAGAGAACTACCCTCAGTTCCAGGACATTTATGCGCAAATTGGCCTCCATGGGGGACCAGGTGCCTTGGGCAGTCTTTCCCTAGAAATGCCCCACCCTAACAGGGAAGCGTCTGTGGTCACCATGGCCGTGGGCTGGAGAAGACAGAACGGTTGACACCAAAGACTTGTTTGTGGCTTCATCCACCATAACATTTCTTCCTTGCAACGGTTTGTAAGATGTATCATGTGGTCGAGTGGGTGAGTTAGCAACGACCATTGTGCGGAAAGGAGCCACTGTAGGATTCTCATGTGCAGTCTCGTCGGTGGTACCAATGTAATGGCAGCCGCCATGGAGCCTAAGTGTTGCAGTACAAGACATGCTGGTACGTAGGTCTGGAGGAAGAAGATCTTGGATTTGGTGTGTTATTTTCAAAAGCCTGTGAGGGGGAAGAGAAGCTTGACAGGATGTTGTGTCGAAAACCGCTCTAATGAATTCCAGCGTCTTTGTTGGGGACATTTGAGATTTGTCCTTGTTGATTGTAATCCCCAAGCGGAGAGTGAGACCTTGAGTGTAAGAGAGGCTGCAGATTAGGAGATTCCTGGTTGGAGTGGTAAGGAGCCACTAGGGGAAACACCTGAAATCCTTGTAGTCGAAGAGGAACTAACACAACTGCCATACATTTGGTGAACACTTGAGGGGCTGTCGAGAGACCAAATGGCAGTGCCTTGAACTGGTAGTGATTAGGCTCCCAGCTAGAAGCAGAGAAACCTCCGGGAGTGGTGAGCCATCTTTATGTGGTAGTACGTGTCCTGGAGGTCTATACAGCACATCCAGTTGTCCCTCCCTATGAAGGGAAGAATGGACTATATTGTGACCATCTAGAATTTTTGAGGTTTGATAAATTTGTTCAACAGGCTGAGATCCAGGATTGGTCTCCAGTCCCCTGTCTTTTTTGGCACCAAAAAGAACTTTGAGTAAAATCTGGATCCTGTCTGGTCTGGAGGTACTGGTTGGATGAATCTTTTCCTTAGCAGCTTTTCTATTTCTAAGGCTGATAATTCCCTCTGATTGGGTGGTACATCGGGGATTCGTTTGACGGGTCTGGGAGTAAAATCGAATGGTATTTGGTAATCTCTGAATATTATTTTCTGCACCCAAACATCGGTAGTAGTAAGATGTCAGGCTGGTAAATGCAAAAAAAAAAACGACCCCCGACTGTTTCCAGAGGAAAGCAAATCGGGCCACTGCTCAGGAGCGCTGGTAGGGTCTGCCAGAGAAAGAATCTCTAGAGCCCTGGTTACACGGACTCCCTCTACCCCAAAAGGGGCATAATTCCATACGAGTTGCCCCCTCTGCCCTGGGGGGGATTGTTCACGAGTGTCACGAAAAGGTCCTTGGGATTTCTTGAACCACATTTTTCCTCCCTTCTGGTTCCTGGAGTAGGACCTCTGGGGGTTGGAAAAGCGTATGCCCACAGCAGACAAGGTCTTTCCGTCTTTCTCACTACGTGCAGGTGTGTCTCATACTTTGGGTCCAAAAAGTGCAGATTTGTCGACAGGTGCATTGATGAAGGAAGATTTAAAGGGGTCTACAAAGTCACACAACCACATCAACATTACGTCTCATGACGATGCCTGATGTGGCAGCTCGTGCTGCCCTCTCGGTGGAGTGAGATATCAAATGCATCGAGGAGTTCGAGATGGATTCAAGGGTAGCTAGCTGTGAGGTGACAGTATCACGCGCCTCATCAGGCTGTACCCCCACCAAAGAGAAAGACATTTCAGAAATTAGCTCTCTTTGGAGGCATGTAAAGTGTGCCAGATAGTTCAGCAATCGAATGGCGAATGTCGCTGAAGCATAGGTCCATTCTCCTAGTCTGTCCATGGTCCGGGACTCTGTTTTGAGGATGGACGGTGGAACTATCTTCTGCCAGTTCCCTCTTGGTGGCCACCACCACGACCATAGAATCAACTGTTTGGACCAGTGGGGTTGGTCTTCAGGTGTAGATAAAATTTTGTCTGGCCTCCAAGGGACAGGTTCTACCTTGTCCGGGGCCTTCCAGGCACGCTGCATAATGGGTTTAACAAGGTCATCTGCTGGTGGAGTCACCCAGGAAGTAGATGGCTGGGCATGGAAGGCCTGCAGGAACACCGATTCCTCAGAAGAAGGGTTAGAGGACTTCCAGTCTCCCCGCTGCTTGAGGATTTCGAGAACGTCTCCGAATGAGACATCGTCTGGGGGAGACCGTGGGGACCCTTCCCCCTCATCACAATCACGGTCTTTGATGATAGATTCATCCAGTGAATCAAGGTGCCTCCTCTTGCATCATTTCTTCTGGGGTGGCTCCCCAGTAAGATCTTCAGAGGAGGACTCCGGAGAAGGGGTTCCCTTCAAAGAGGGTTCTTGTGACTCCCATGCCCGGGGTCCCGAAACAGAGGGTTGGGAGCGGTGCATGCTAGGGGAGGGTTCTGATAATGACGTCATTGGTGCTGACTGCGAGTCCACTACCTGTACAGCAGACACACCGGAGGAGGGATGCGAGTCTGGAACTGGGAGGGACAACCTCGGAACTGGGGTCACAACTCACCCTGAGAAGCCCACCTCCAGGTGAGAAGCTCGGAGAAAACTGGAAGTCATCAGAGCCGTGGACATAGATGGCACCAGCATAGGTGCCAGGCTAGGTACCAAGGTATGGACAGTCCAAGCACTGCTCCGGGAGAGCAATGGTTCCACCGGAGCTGATGCAGCAAGGGTGGACGGTGCTGACAGGGGAAAACACTGCTGTCGGAACAGAGACAGTATGCACCAGAGTAGACATCGGTACTGAGATCTCCAGGATCTGGGCAGAGACCGGAGGAGGATAAACAGAGGAAGAAGTAGTAAAGAATTCCGAGCCAAGGGGGACGGAAGGTTTAGCTGGAATGGGCAACCCCCTAGCTGGATCTAATTCAGAAAAACTCTAGTGGATCTAAAGGAGGCTGCTGAAGGAGAATCAGATCTTTCTAGAAGGGGGGCTAAACCTCTGCCCTAAAAAAAGGTCATAAGTTGGAGAGTATCTGGTCCTTGGCTGGTATTCAAGTTTTGGTGCTGATATAGCCGAAGAAACTGCTGGCACTGTGGCTGGGAATGGTGCCGAAGCAGGTACAGTCAGTCATCGGAGCCGATGTCGGATCCAAGGACGGCACGGAAGTCAGTGGTGCCGAGGTCGTAACCGAAATAGGGGGGAATATCATGGACGGCACCGAGGGAAAAGACAAAGAGGCTAGTGCCGAAGAGGTCTGCCTAAGGGTGCCAGCAAAGCATGGAGCCAACTCGGTTCCGTAACTGACAGAGATGCAGGAACCGAGTGACTCCGTTTTTCCTTATGTTTTTTGAGCTTTGGAGGGGGCGAGACCTCCGACCCAGATAGAGCCTCCGAAAAAGGTGTCTTGAGTAAACCTTTTAAGATAAGTTTATTTTTATGTTCTGCTAGTGTACAATTACTAAAACTAGCACAAATGTCACAGTCAGCTCTAATCATCCACACCCAAACAGTAGACACAACGAGCATGTGTATCTGAGTTAGGCATCTTCTGTCCACACTTGTCACACTGTTTAAAACCGAACTTAGCTTTGTCTGACATAAGGCAAGAAGGCTATCCTATAGAAAAAAAACAAAATAAGGGAGAGAATACCAGAGATGGTATTTTTTCAACTGGTAAGGAAGGGCCTGTCAAAGGCAGAAGAGAGGGACAGTACCAAAAATGGTAAAATTTAATTACCAAGGAAAAGGTTAGGGAATAGAACTAGGTTATAGGCGACAGTGAGAAAAGGATAACGACTAAAAAGTAAACAATTTTGAAGAGAAATAGCAATTTTCTACTTAGCTTTGAGAGAGATGGCTAGCACGTCTGTCTAGGAACGCTGCAAATGAGATCTGAAGTAACTAGGAGAGGGGCATTAGAGGTAGGTCTTGGCTGAGAGTATTTTGCTGGCACGAGCTTGGAAACGGCCGTATTGGTTCCGAGGACGGAACAGAGGTCCTATTTGTAATGAATGAACAAAGATTTACAACATCAGACATAACATTTTACATTGGATTTCCACAGCCTGGTATCAGTCTGGCAGCAGACAGTAATCAGAAGTTATGTACCTACCATAACGTTCCATGTTAGTTGTCTTCTCTCGCCTTCTTTCTTGCTGGATGGGTTCGGAGCCGAACCTCGGCTCCGACTCGGCCACTTACTAAAGCTCGAGAGCTAATTTTACCAGCTCGAGGCAACCCTATATCCCATGATGCTAGGTGATAACTACCCAGATCTCGTTTGGTAGCTGAAACAACATTAGGCAATATAGTCCTCCAACTGGAGAGGAGGAGGAAAAAGGATAACCCCGAAAGGATCGCTATCTAAGCTGTAGTTACCCTAGGACAAGCTATTTGGCTGAAAGTGCAAGATCAGGACCCTTCAAAGAAGGGGAAATCTTCTCGGTCTGTCCAGGCTAGGGGGATGGTGGGCGGGACGCAAGAAAGAAGGCAAGAGAAGACAACTAACATGGAACATTATGGTAGGTACATAACTTCTCAATGTTAAGTTGTCAATCTCGCCTTCATTCTTGCTGGATTGGACCGCGTCCCTAGCACCTTCATCCTGGGTGGCTCATTGGAACAGACTCTTGAGAACGGTGGAACCAAAATTTGCCCTGTTTCTGGAGGCCATGTCCAATTTGTAATGTGAAACAAAGGTATGAGGAGAAGCCCATGTGGCTGCTGCACAAATAGTGTCTATTGGTAGTCTAGCTTGAAAGGCTGTTGATGTGGCTAGCGCCCTGGTTGAATGGGCTCTTGGCCTAGAAGGCAATTCTTTACCTCTGAGTTGGTAAGTATACATGATCAGAGAAGAGAGCCACCTAGACAGGGTTTCCTTGGATACTGAAGGCCTTTCCTATTTTCTGCATAAGATAAAAAGAGTTGATCAGATTTCCTGATTTGTTTAGTTCTGTCCAAATAATATCGGAGCTGACGATGAACGTCCAGACAATGCAGTTTTTGCTCCGCCCTGTTCGAATAATTAGGGAAGAAAACTGGGAGGTCAATTGATTGATTTACATTTGTCTGCGAAGCCACCCTGGGTATGAAAGAGGGGTTCGTTCTTAGAGAAACTCTGTCTTTATGGAAGACTAAGTAAGGAGGACGAATGCAGAGGGCATGAAGTTCAGATACTCCTAGCAGATGTAACAGCGACCAGGAAGAGTGTTTTCCAGGAAAGTAATTTCAATGAACAGGAAGCCGCAGGTTCAAAGGGAGGTAGAATCAAGGATGTTAAAACTAAGTTTAGATCCCACTGTGGTGGAGGATCTTTGATCGGGGGTTTGAGTAAAAAGACACCTCTAAGGAATGCTTTGCAAAGCTTATGGGACATGATGCTGCAGTCCGACAGGCCTATGTGAAAATTTGAAATGGCTGCCAACTGAACTTTTACTGTGGAGGATGAAGATCCTGAATGAAAAATTTCAGCTAGGAAATCCAAGACCGAGTGAATTGGAGCAGTGAACGGATCTATATTTCTAGCCTTTGCCCAGAAGGAAAAATGTTGCCATTTACTAGTGTAGATCCTTCTGGTGGAAGATTTAAGGGAAGCTACTATAATATCCCGGACGGGATTTGAAATTATAGGAAGCCTGGCTAGGGACGGAATTGGAGCAACCAAGCAGTGAGTTTGAGAGAATGGAGGGATTGGTGCAGCTGCCCCAACTGATGGGCCAAAAGATCTGACACTGGATCCAGATGCCAAGGCTGCTCCAAGAGATAATGATGCAGGAACAGAAACCATATCTGTCGAGGCCAATAAGGGGCAATGAGAATCATCTTGGCTCTCAAGGCGGTTGCTTTCTGAATTACCTGTGATATTAACGGAAGGGGTGGAAAGGCGTAAAGAAGTCCCAGAGGCCAATCGTGGACTAGAGCGTCTCTGGGGGGATGGCCTGGAAGGGGGAAGAGGGTGAAGAAGTCAGGGCATTTGCTGTTTTGAGGTGTAGCAAAAAGATCGCAGCAAGGAAGGCCCCACTTCTGAAAAATCTCTTCCATCACAGATTGTTTGAGAGACCACTCGTGTGGCATGAGAATAGCTCTGCTCAACCTGTCCACTATGATGTTGGACTTCCCGGGGATATGCGTTGCCATCAGAAACCGCTGAGAAGAGATCGCCCATTGCCAAAGTCTGAGTGCTTCTCGACACAGGGGATAGGACTTGGTTCCGCCCTGCTTGTTGATATACCACACTACGGACATATTGTCTGTTCGGATTGCAATAGTCCCCAGGGGAAGAGAGTCGTGGAGGGCTTGCAACGTCAAAAGCACTGCTCTCATCTCCAGGACATTTATGTGCAGGTGGCATTCGAAAGGTTGCCATGTGCCATCGACTGTCCTGCCCTGAAAATGCCCCCCCACCCAATCAGGGAGGCATCTGATGTGACCGTGGCGACCGGGGAGGGAGGAATAAAGGGTCTGCCTTGATGGACTTGAGGGGACAACATCCACCAAGACAGATGATTTTTGCAAATTGGAGTTATCATGATCTTGTGGTGCATAGGGAGTTGTTGGAAAGACCATTGGGTGAAAAGCATCCACTGTAGAAGACGCATGTAAAAGCGGGCAACAGGAAGAAGTGTGATGGCGGCCGCCATGAGCCCCAATACTTTCAGGACATACCTGGCCTGAATTCCGTCGCTCTGAAGCAGAACATGGACATGGTTTTGAATATCTAAGACCCTTTGATCTGTTAACTTTGCTGAGAGCTGCACATTGTCCAAGTTGGCGCCTATAAAGGTAACAGATTGACAAGGCGACAAGGCAGACTTTTCGAAATTTATAGAGATTCCTAGCCCTCTGCAAATGTAATCTCTGGCCTGAAGAAGTTGATGCCTGGTGGTGGCGGTGAGGAGCCAGTCGTCTAGATATGGAAACACCTGGAATCCTTGGACGCCTCAGGTGAGCCGTAACCGCTGCCATACATTTGGTGAACACTCTGGGGGCTGTAGTGAGACCAAAGGGCAGGGCTCTGAATTGGTAGTGACTGGCCCCCAGCCGAAAGCGGAGAAACCTTCTGGAGTGCCTGTGAATTTTGATGTGATAGTACGCGTCCTGAAGGTCCATGGAGCACATCCAATTGTCCTTGCCCAGAAAGGGTAGAATGGACTGTAGCGTGACCATCCGGAATCTTGTCCTTTTTACAAACTTGTTTAGTTTGCTGAGATCTAATATTGGTCTCCAGTCCCCTGTTTTTTTTTTTTTGGTACCAAAAAGAACTTTGAGTAGACTCCGGATCCTAGTTGGTCTGCTGGGACTGGCTGGATGGCTCTTTTTGCTAGCAGTTTTGATATTTCTAGCACTGCTTGTTCCCTTAGACTGGGTGGAACGTCTGGAAGGGTCCCCTTTTGTTGAGTTGGGGTTTGGATAAAGGGAATTTTGTAACCCTCGGATATAACAGACTGTACCCATTTGTCTAAAGTGAGGGAGGGCCAGGCTTTTGGGTACAGTGACAATCTTCCCCCGACTGCCTCCGAAGGTGGACAGTCGGGCAACACCTCAGGGATGTTGGAAGGGTTTGTCAGAGAGAGAGACTCTCTGCTACCCTGATTCTGTTGTTACCCCCTCTGCCTCTGGGGGTAAATTGACCTCTTGCGTCAGGCGTGACTCCTTGTGATTTGCAGAACCACATCTTTCCACCCTTTTGACCCTTAGGATATGGTCTGGAAGGGGTGGAGAAACGGACTCCTACGGCAGAAAGAGTCTTGCCATCTTGCTCGCATCTGGTCAAGGTGTCTTTCACTTGAGGCCCGAACAACGTCGAACCATCAAAAGGGGAGTTAGTGAAGGACGCCTTGAAGGGGTCTTCAAAATTACAAAGCCGCATCCAGGCGTGACTCCTTAAGGCCACACCTGTGCCTGCGGCCCTACTCGCTCCATCGGCTGCATAGGAAATGAGCCGCATGGAGGAGTTAACAATGGAGTTTAGGGTTCCTAGCTGTGAGTTGATTTTATCTTGGGACCCAGCAGCTGACGGATCCTGTAAAACTTCACCCAGCTCTTTGAGAACATCTCTCTGAAGGCGGGTGAAGTGACACAAGTAATTCAGCGACCGCATGGCAAAGGTCGCTGAAGAAAACATCCGCTTACCGTACCTATCCATAGTCCTAGAAATCCTTGTTAGGAGGATGGATAGGTACTGAAGGATCGGCTAGTTCCTTCTTGGTGGCTGCAGCCACCACCATGGCATCAACCGAGACACCTTTTGTTAAAAATTGCCTATCAGCTGGAGCCGTAATAAATTTAGAAGGCCTCCGTGGGGTGGGTTCCACCGAATCCGGGGCCGTCCACGCCTTCCATGCCACCACTTCCATAAGGGGGTCAAAAGGCGGAGACACCCAGGAGGTGGAGGGTCGAGAACCAAACGCCTCCAGGTAAACCGACCCGCCCCCAGAAGGATTAAGGAAGACCAGTTCCCCCTCTGTTTCAGGATTTCAAGGATGTCTGAGAAGGAGACATCCTCAGAGGGGGACCTTGGGGATCCTTCCGACTCATCCAAGTCGGTATCGGATGTAATGGACTCAGGGGAGTCCACATGCTTCCTCTTACATGTCCTCTTGCGCGGAGGTTCACCTGATGGGTCAGGAGAAGTCTCGGAAGAGGAAGATATTCCCAGTGGGGAAACCTGAGGCGTTGGATCTCTGGGTCCGGGAGCAAGAGAGTAGGAAGAGACGTCAGCAAGCACTGTAGTGGGAGGAGCTGATGGAGCTGACTGTTGACCATGCCCTGGGGCTAGTACGTTCCTCATCACTTCGAAGGCTCCCCTATCAGACAGGCCAGAGGGCTCCCGCTCCGAAGAAGTAGGAACCCCAGGCCGCACCGACAGGGACGGCTCTGAACCCGATGTTGGGGCCGAGCTCATCAGCGCCGACACTCCGAGAGGGAGAATGGGGTCAGACAAGGGTCCGATGCCACTCGCCCCCTCGGAGCCGGCAAGAGAGAGCAGGTGCCCGGATCCCTCCAATGAAGGCATCAAGGAGGAGATCGGAGCAGAGGACGACGGAGCCGAAGGGGGAGGTATCGGCTCCGACGCCACAACAGTCACAGCTCCAAACTCTGAGGGAGAGTCGAAGGAGGAATAGTAGGTGGAGTTGAAATAGCCACTGTCTGATGAGACGGGCTATGAAGCATTTGGGCCAGTGCCTGAGACTTTAACAGTCTACTGACCACTCTCTCAAGGTCATGGTCGGAAAGCCTGGACGACCGAGAAGAACGGCTCTGATGGCTCTGCTCCGAGAGCAAGGGTGACCCCGGAGCAGAATGGATCGATTCCAAAGATGGGAATCTAGACCTTTTCCTGGAGATGGATGGAGCCGAAGGAGCCGAAGATACGTCGGCTCCAGCCGGAACCGACTGTGAGAGTAGAGGCTCAGCGGTATCGGCTCCGAGTGGAGCCGATGCTGGAAGCTGCGACACAGAAGTATCGGCTCCAGCTGGAGCCGATCTTGCCACAGATGGTGAGCCAGCAGCCGAAGGCTTAGGACTCGGAGCCGACGGTTTGGCTGGCTTCGAGGGCTTCCCCGGCACAGACTTAGACGGGGAGCCCTCGGGCTTTAATAAGCCCCTTAAGATTAATTTGTTCCTGCGCTCCTGCAGGACTCTTGGGCTGAATGCATGGCACACAGAACAAGAGTCCTGCAGGTGCAGAGGTCCCAGGCAGTAAACACAAGAAGTGTGACCGTCTGTCAGAGACATCTTCTGACAGCACGAGTCACACTTCTTGAAGCCTGAGACCTTTGTGTCCTTCGACATAATGCTGTCGAAGTAAAAGGGCACAAATGTAAAAAACACACAAACACACACGCCCAATCCACACAAACTAAGAAAAACAGGGATACAGGGGTACAAACACACCACAAACACAGTACTGAATCAGGAATTAGGAAAGGGGCAGGCCTAAGGCCTAACCTAAAGGGAGGGATGTATAATTTGGGATAATGGGAAAAGAAAAGGGTACTAACGGGGAAAAGGTTTTAAATTAACCGTTAAGTTAGCTAAACAAGAAAGGAGTGGGAAAACTAAGTAGAAAGGTAGATATAAACTCCAAGACTTACCAAGAGCCGGTAAAAACGCACCTTGTAAGCGAAAGCAGCAAACGAGATATGGGTAGTTATTGCCTAGCATCATGAGATATAGGGTTGCCTCGAGCCGGTAAAATTAGCTCTCGAGCTTTAGTAAGTGGCCGAGTCGGAGCCGAGGTATGGCTCCGAACCCATCCAGCAAGAATGAAGGCGAGATTGACAACTTAACATCAGTATTTACCAATACCCCAACCTAAACCACTGACTTGAAAGAAAGAAAAAAGGTAGTTCATACGGCAGCTTGACACCAGCAGAAGGCCGTAAAGTAGAAAACAAATAATCATGATGGCATTGTCACCTCAATATAAAACAAGGTGAAAAAGAAAAGGTGAGAAAAGCTATTCCCTACCTGAGCCGAACATGTATGCCAAAATATATTTCCAGATTACAGTCTCCAACCTACAGTCTCCAACCACTTTAGGCAAAGACAACTAGCAGTGTTTGAATACCTCCTCACATCTACCATGAAATTCAAACAGAAAGAAGTCATCCCAAGAAAATGGTTCACATGCTTAAGATTACCAGCATCTGCCCGCCATCTAATACAAAAATTCCCCCTCTTCCTTGTATTTGATTGGAACCTCAGCAATAGGTCTTGAGCTTACCACAAAAAAAAAAAACCCGGGGGGATAACCTACATAAATAATCAGCACACATTAAACTAGATTAGGAAGAGAGCTTGATGAAGACAAATATGTAGGCATACAGGTAGAATACTTTCATAAATGAGAAGTGTCACAATGCTTCTCCACACAGACGTTCCTTGCTCCACTTCTCTGGTGCCTGGTGTACATGCTGCCTAATCATCTATCTAGGAAAAACAAAAAAGAGAGCGGATTTGTAGAACTAAACTCCTTTATTGGTAAGCGCTTTCGTTGGCAAAGGGTAAGCCAACTTCTTCAGACCATCAAAAAACATACAAGATACAATCCCATGTGAAAAGGAATGCCCTTTATACACAGTGTTAGTCTAATCAAGCAATCAATTAATTAAGTAAAAAACAATCAACAATAAAAAATCACAAGTAACCATTTGTTTGCTGAACCAGAGATTTGTTTTACATAGGTTTTTCTAAAATCAGTAAACCTTAGACAATAAACTTTCTCAAGCCTAGTTTATCTCAATATTAAAAATACCAAATCACCCAGCCTTGTGATGGTAATATATTTACTTTAAAATTACAACATTTTTAAAACCATGTATATTAAAATATCCTAAATTGATCTATTTATTCAAAAAGGCCTGTAATGCTTATCTAGCTAAGGCTTTTATTTTGAGTAAACATTTAATAGATACATATTCATTTAAACCCGGCATAATATAAGCCATGGTACGGATCTGCCATGCCAATTCTATTTCCTCGAGTTTAAGTTGCCATGGACCACCCCTGCTGTTACGGTCTACTTTTTGCAAGACAGTAAAACTGAACTTATGGTCTGGGTGTTTTATTTACAGAAAAGGGCAGTGGTTAAGGGACAGGCAGTAAGAGCAGCGAGGATGGTATCCAATTTCGATGATTTCTTAGAGGAGTGTAATCTCCTCAAGGAAATGTTCTTAAAAAGAGCTTATCCTTTACCCTTAATCGATCAAGTGATGGAAGAGGTACGTAATAAAAGATCAATAGGGTATTTTCAACCTTTGGTACAAGAAAAACAAGTTTACACAACCCCACCAGTGGGGAATGTTATTAACAATTCCCAGGGAAAAGAAAAGGTATTGAATGGGGCAACTAGTTTTCTAACAACCTATTCCCTAGATGCAAGCAGCATTAGGGAGATTATATGTAAAAATTGGTCTTTAATACAACAGGACAATGCATTAGTCAAAATGTTGGGCACAACACCAGCTATAACATACAGAAGAGGTCTCAATTTGAAAAATGTGGTTGAGAGGCCAAAAAAAGCTTTAAGAGGCCAAACTGGTATGTTTAAATGTGGAAGATGTGCCCAATGTAAACATATTAAAGTGACTAATAAGGTTAACATCAGAGATAAGACGTATCAAATTTGGGGTAGACATACATATGATTCCCAAGGGTTAGTTTATGGGGCCGTCTGCAACCAATGCGAAGGTTACTATATTGGAAAAACAGAACGAAAGCTCAAGCAAAGGATATATGAGCATCAATATAGCATTGATAGGCAGATCAGTACAAATGCCCTAGCAAGGCATATAATAAAACACCCAGACCATAAGTTCAGTTTTACTGTCTTGCAAAAAGTAGACCGTAACAGCAGGGGTGGTCCATGGCAACTTAAACTCGAGGAAATAGAATTGGCATGGCAGATCCGCACATGGCTTATATTATGCCGGGTTTAAATGAATATGTATCTATTAAATGTTTACTCAAAATAAAAGCCTTAGCTAGATAAGCATTACAGGCCTTTTTGAATAAATAGATCAATTTAGGATATTTTAATATACATGGTTTTAAAAATGTTGTAATTTTAAAGTAAATATATTACCATCACAAGGCTGGGTGATTTGGTATTTTTAATATTGAGATAAACTAGGCTTGAGAAAGTTTATTGTCTAAGGTTTACTGATTTTAGAAAAACCTCTGTAAAACAAATCTCTGGTTCAGCAAACAAATGGTTACTTGTGATTTTTTATTGTTGATTGTTTTTTACTTAATTAATTGATTGCTTGATTAGACTAACACTGTGTATAAAGGGCATTCCTTTTCACATGGGATTGTATCTTGTATGTTTTTTGATGGTCTGAAGAAGTTGGCTTACCCTTTGCCAACGAAAGCGCTTACCAATAAAGGAGTTTAGTTCTACAAATCCGCTCTCTTTTTTGTTTTCATCTATCTAGGAAAGCTGCACTAGTGCTCTCAGCCCTCAAAAAGATACAGGATAACTCGCCAAACAGATCACCCAGCTCTCTACCCCATTAGTTTCTGGGCAGGGGAGCAGCATCCAGACATACCAACACTACTTCCCACCACCACCAGTGTTACAGCCACAATTATAACTACTAGACCCAGTTATAATCAAGTATAGCCCTTAAATATGTATTGGTAGTGATATCGTTACCATAGTAATAGGGGAAAAGAAAGGAAAGAAAAGGATAATCACATTGCAGTAGTATGGAGGGAATATTCTACCCAATTAGAATAATTTAATTGGACAGATGTGAAGTCTAGCACTTGTTTTGTGTCATGTATGTTTCCAGAAGAATGCCACTCAGCGTGATGCAACATTTGCAAGGTCATGCACTCTAAATGTTACAAATGGTGCAACAAACTTACCACGCATTGTGTTATAGTCCGATTCACCAAAAAAGGGAAGCCTGCTGCAAGGCAATATTTAGAAGTGGCCCCAGAAATCTGTTGCAGTTCTCTGGCTTTCTACAAGGGCTTTTTATGAAAAAAAAATCTTCAAAAAGATTCTGTGTAAGAAGACAAAAGTACAGCATTGGTTGCTGTCTTTGACCAAAGAAAGCAAAAACCTTTCAATAACATAAGTGGAAATTTGTTGGGAAGGGTTCACTATCTCTCTAAAAAGAAAGCAAGCAAGGAGGGAGGGAAGGAAGAAAGAAAAATTCCAGTTGTTAATGGCAAGTACAATTTTTTTTTCAGATTCCCCGATGCCTTGGCTAAGCAGCTTTCAAAATGTTAATCTTTAGAATACCCTCACAATTTAATTAGGGCTGTTCATATCAACCAACTACCAATAGTTCAAAATATCAATGGTCCTGTTACTCAAGTGACATCTACCCGTGGCTTTCCTAGGTCATTAAGACAGATCTTGCTTGACAGAAATAGAAGGACAATTCACTTAATGAACAGCTAACAATGCAGTTAACGTGCCACCTCAAGAACAGACAAGTAACCTACTGTTCTATCCCCAAACAACTCTGAAAAACAAACAGCTAATTCATATTACATATTTTAGGACTTCTATTTCAGACTCCACAAAACCAGAATTATCCATAGCATAGAGAAATTTCATCCAAACCACTATAGAGTCAATAATAAATCACACCCTGCTGTCTATAAAGAACCAGCAAGCAGATTCAGTTGTCAACCCCAGCCACTGACACCCCCCAGCAGCTATTAGTCCTACTGTTTACTTTAAAGAAGTTTTAGTCAAACAAAACCAAGGGCTCTTAAACTACACAAAATATCAGATATCAAACTCAGTTAGCCTTTTCTTGCCTTCTTAAAGATGACAGTCCCTTTAACTCACAAGCCACTACTGTTCATTGTTACCATTTCACTAACCTCTGGTTATTGTACCCAACACATTCAAACATGCTATTTATGTACCACTAACCACGCAGTCCGACAGTGTTCTCTCCTTAAGACTACCAGTCAATGCAAAACACACTTTCCCAGCTACAATAAATAATCAAAAGCTCCTATACATGCAGATGTTTAACTATACAAAGGATCACGGGCTGTTGTGCGATGAGCAACATGGGTTTTACCAAGGTTTTATTACCACCACTGCCCTGTATTCAGTAGTATACAATACTTATTGCAATATTAAATGATGACATTTTCACTGCAGTATTTACTAAAATGACTCTATACTCTGCTGTTAAATTGGGAAGGCCCAATTGTGAAAGAAATGCATTAGGTTTACTACATTTCCTAACTGAAAGACATTTCAAGTTTAATCTGATGTCTTTGCAACAGAAGCTAGGACTAGTGGTATCCCACAAGGGTCAGTTTTGAGGGTTTTGTCATTTTTTTTGTAAGCAACCCAACTCTAGAACTAGTTTCACAAATACAAATTTATAACAAATATATAAATACCATTATTAACAGGATGGCTTGTTTGAAAATGCCAAAAAAGTGTTTTCAGTTTCAAGTATTAATCCCTGACTACTATGGATTTGTTAATTCCCTTGTTGCTACTGAAACTGTACACATTATGTTAGATCTAATCTTTTGTCGCTTGTGCACTATGGATCTTTGTGAGCCCAGGTCACAGCCGTTAAGGGGCAGCTGACCAGCCCACCTACCTAGTTAAAAATAGTAAATAAATGTATTTGTTCTTGTTAAACAAGACCCTTTTCCAGCCATGATGATACACACACACACACACACACACTTTTGTGAGGTATGAAAAAGAGTACTCAAAGAAACCCCAAATATCCCATATATGTAGGTAAGAGAGCAAGCAAAATTGCAAACAATGACTACAGACTAGGACTAACTGAACCCCGAGATTCAAGAGGCAGAAATCTAACCAATAAGCAGAGCTTGCTCACAGTACTTAGCTGCAGGGCTGAGTCTTTCTAAATGAAAAAGAAAAATGGTTTACATTTTTTTGCTACAGAAGTTGAGTTTCTCCACTTCTGGACTTGGAATGCCAGATTTCTATAAATAAAAGCAAGCTTATTCGGCTGACCCATTTTGAAGCAGCACAGCATTTATACATACACCCCATACAGAATAAGGTGTTCATGCCTTATTGTAGGTTTTACTGCCATTGTTTGGAGGAGGAGTAGCAAGGTTACTTCACAAGGGGGCTGTTTCAGCTGCTAGATGAAGCTGTAAGCAGCTTTTCTGCTGGCTCCAGCAACATCAGTTGACTGATGCACAAAGCAGCCCAAATTTTCAGTAACTGACAGAAAAATCTGGGACTTCTGAACAGACTCTTGCTAACAGAATAGGGTATTACGCAATTAAAAAAAAATCCTCAATGTGCCGTGCAATAATGATCAGTTGTGTTCTGTATGTCTTTTTTATACAGTTAATATTTTGTATGTGGATAAGGTTACGCCAAGTCTCCCACAGCAACAAGATGAAATACATAATTGTGGTGGCCACTATTCTTTTACTTTATTACAAATCAGCCATCTAAGATGTGCACAGCCAATTTGAGAGACAGCAACAATCTGAAATATATTTAGTATGGCCATTCATTTAATCACAGGCATCTCTACGTATGTAGTAATAAAGTATCTAACTAGTGGGCAAGTGCACAAAAAAGTGTGTGGGGGGGTGCAAATGCACGCACACATACAGATGGGGATTGCAGCAGGGTGCAATATACTGTAGATGATTTAGGTGTATAAAAGCAATGAGGCAAAATCTGATCACAATCAAGAAATCTGAGGTACACACAGTCAAATAAAGTGGGCACTTCATCTGCAGACTGCCTCTATACTCATCCGTAAGTGACAGAGCTATGCTGCCGTCTGACCACATTTAAAATAGTGAGACTCAGATGGCTTTGTAGGACTAGTGCCTGATGGAGTAAAGCAGGCAAAAAATGCATTGCGACTACCTTTTTATTTGATTACAATAAGACATGAGGTGTACACAGTCAAAGTGACTATAATTAGCGAGTAAGGAGACCGAATGGAACCAACTAACCTCCAACATTATTTGACCACATTAAAGTCACAGATTTGGTTTGGTAGGACTAGTGTCAGTCTGAGTGAAATAAACCTAAAGATATTATTATAATCATTGTTTAAAATTCAATGACATCATAAATTTCAGATGTAGACAAAGTGGCTGCAACTGGTGGATAATGAGGCAGTCTGTTGATAAATGTGACTGACTTCTGCTGTCACTTGATCACAGTTAAATAGTGGACTGACAGCTAGTTTGTGTTTGAGGTATGCAAGCTGAAAGACACTATGTGGACATCTGTTTTTTATTTGCTCACAGACAGACAGACATAAGTGGCTATAACCACCTCTTATATCTGAAAAATGTTTTACAAAGCAGCTCTGGCATGCCTTCTGAAGAGAAGGACTATTGCTGGAAGACTATTTAGCATTTGTAGTAGTTTATGCCTAGTCACTCATTTATGTAAAATGTAACCATGCTCAGACTATACCATAATATAACCTGTTCTCATTCTAGTTAGCTCTGCCCATTCAATTGCTTCCCACAGTGCCCATTGCTTCAAAAGGTACCATCTGTCACTGCCCTTTCAAGCCCTCCCAAACTTTTTCCATGTCTATTAGCTTGCACCTCAGTCAAAAGCTCTTTGGAGTTAACTTCTTGTACTTCTTGTCTAATGTCCTCCAAAGCAGGAGAGGTCAGGTTTACTTAGGCATTCACAACAAAAATTAAGTCTTTTGAGCCTGGCCATCCCCTCTCAAATGTGATCCTCAGAAGTCTGTTCCATGGTGTAGAGGGATAATGCAGTGACTATGCTGCAGATGACCAGTCTTCTTGAGTGCTTCCAAGGGACAGGGAAAATGGAAGGGAGTGATTACCATCACCTGCCCATCCTTGGAAGAGGGAATCAGCTCCAACTCACCAGGAGGGTGATGCCTAGCAGAAGTACTAGGTGAGACTGGGTGTAGTTTAAGCCTGCTAAGCCCACACGGTCATAGCTCCCCTCAGGTACCAATGTAAAATGCACCAAGAGTGAGGAGGCATACTTCCCATAGAAGCCACCAATAGTAGAAAATAAAGAAGCCACCAAGATGGGAGGGGAAAAGTAGAACACTTTGAAGGGCCAACAAACTGACCCACTCTCTACAAACTCACCAGAGAGCAAACCAGGAATTCCTTCTAAGAATTAATGGGGCTCTGGTTCTTGCTTATCCCAGGAATGCCTGGCTTTTGTATTCCTGGAGCAAACAGGCCAATTGTGTGCACCTGCACTAGAGCCACAGGGCAAGTTTCTGAGGGGAAAAAAAGGATGATACTCCGATAGTGATGTGGAAGCACTACAACGCTCAATTTACCTTTTGAGAATTTCAACATTATGATACAGATCAGCGAATTCTTTCTATGCTTTATTGTTGAAATACTTGGCTGTTGCATTCTTGGGAGCTGGTTGTGGAGAATATGATGACATGACCCAATTTATTTTCACATTAATGCTCCAAGCAAAAATCCATACTTGTTCATGCTGCTAAACTTAATCAAAGCTATCATGGAGCAGAACTAGGACACATCTTAATAAGGTCTCCACAGCTAAGGCAGACACTCACCCCCAAATATGTCAGGAACCACCTATACATAAGAAAAAGCATGAGGGTCCACACACAAGCCTCACATTTTTAATGCCATCTCCGAGCATTACATCAGACACCCACAACTTCTTTTGGAATATGTTACCAGCAGTCTTTAGAGTCATTCAAACTTATTGACTGAATGTGACTAAATAAAAACAGCAAACAAAAAACTCAGAGCTAAAACTATATACACCAGGGTTTGCTAAAAATACAAAAGTTATGAAAGACTGACTAGACATGAAGGTATATGTAAAATGTCTAGCCAAGGATTTAAGTCTGTATGACTAGTCACATTACAAAATTGGTTGCCAAAAACAAGGAGTGTGTTCCATAGTAGTCTCAAACTAGATGAAAAAATGTAGCAAAGGGACATCCACTGGCTGTAGAACTCCACTTTTACAATGCTCTTATACAGAATATTTCCTATACAGAGGCACATGTCATAAAACCAAGAGAGATTGCTACACCACCAAAAGGGGAGGTCAAATGGAAAATAACACACAGAAAAAGTTCCTGTTGACTGGTTATGCTGTAAAAAGATGCAACAGAATTAAGAGACAGAGACAAGGCTGTAGGCAGGTGTTATCTACCATGTATGATTTGGGTACATTGCAATTATGAGTGTTATGGTGGGCAGGCAGTGCTTTCTGCTAACCATTAAATTGACAATAGTATAAAATGCATGTGGTCAAGGTTTACATCTGCAGCACTTGTAAACTGGGTTTATTACAATCATAAGATATGAAAACACAAATTCTAAAAGCCACGTTACAGCAGGACAATATATACTATCCAAAAACCTTCAGATGGTATCAAAGATCTAAAACGTTATATTCAGACTTAAGGGTGAAAAAAACAACCTGGCACAATTACCCTGTTGGGAGTACTTTCAGTGTACCACTACTGAGATTACAGAACCCCACAAAGTGTGTGATGTCAAATGACTAAAAACAGTGCACACAGTTGTCTTAACTGGAAATTCGGGTTCACAGTGGAACAAAGCAGGTCACTAATGATGGGATGATTATCATCTTTCTGGAGAGAACAAAAAAAAAACTGTGCATCATACAAATACTTCAATAAATTAGATTTTAAACACAGCAAAGGAGAGCGACTGCTAAGAATGAATTAGGGGTTGGGAGGGTGGCCTAATGGTTAAGGTGTTTGTCTTACAAACACAAGGTGCAGAGTTTGAGTCTTACAAGGGATAATTGGCTAGGCTTAAAATGGCTCGCAAGGGCAGTTAGCTTAGTACTAACCTATGAAATTCAAACTGTTGCCCCGTAAAGCACATTATTATGCAAGACAAGACATCGGCACAGGGAAAACTGATAAAGGAAATGAAAGAAAAGGGTCAAAAGTGACAAGGCTGTCAAGAGATAATGAATGTCAAGTACCAGTACTGGAGATAGTGCTAAAACAATGCCATTAAACAAAGAGGTACTTACAGCTATTATGAAACCAGAGTACACAGAGATCTATTACTGGGACGTCAAAAACACTACAGTACACAATTTTTCAAACAGCAACACACTAGTGTTACAAAGAGGAAAAGTAGGTGACACATTTGATGCAGTCCTGTCTAAGAGCAGGATCATCCTTAATGTCCCACAGTGGGTAAATTTCAAACAGGTCATCTTACAAACTATTCAAGAATATGTAAAGAGGGTCGCAGACTGAGAAGTGTACACTCATGCAGTCCACCAGCCAACAGCAGCAAAATAAGTCACTTACATAGCCTTATTTTAAGGCTGAGAAGGTCCACATGTACTGTTTTGTGGTTTTTGGGCTATCAAAAAAAAAAAAAAAGGCTGGCTAGTATAAAATAGAATAAGGTTTTTCAAGTTAATGACGTCATTGTAAGAGTAAAGAAAGAAAGGTATAAATAAACTTGTGCACTTAGTAGGACTGCTCTACAAGTTGGGTATTATGGGACAATACTAGAGTAATGCTACTGTGAAGGCAGTGACAAAAACACTTCACTAGAGAATGAGAAATTACATTTATATATACCATAATGTGTACAGAGCATGCAATAATAAAAGCATGCAGTTATTAAACTCGTGTGTGGAATTCTTTAACTGTACAGTACAAACATGTGCCCCTTAACTTCTGTTCTTCTCAGTGGGGAAGAATCAAAGTGGCCCCAGATTTCCTCAGGAAGTGATACACATGTAGTGAGCCTACCCATTTCTAATGATATGTCACAGTATTTTCATTAGTTACAAACCATAGCTGGTATATAGTATAAAATATCCACAAAATCTGTAGAGGTGGAGGCCAATGGGAAACTAAAAGCCTACATCACAGGATTAAAAATCTTTGGGAAGTAAATTAAACGGAAATAAAACTTCTTGTGTTGAGGAATACAAAGAAAACAACGGTACCCAGGATATAGAACAGCTCAAAAGACTATGATCCTTTCACAAATGAAAGAGGGCAAAGGCTTAGGATGTGGTGGTTTCAATCACAAAACAATTTGAAAATACAAAAGTTACCCAGCTTAAAAACAGGCCCCAATGCCCATGTGATCTCCTAAGCAGCCAGTTGGTTGTCCACGGATCCGAATCACAGTAATGCCATACTCTCTAGAGAAAAAAAAAGTCTTCAAGTAAAGAAGCGCTTGAAATCTACTCTGTAAGTAATGCATGCAAAGTTGATTTACACTGTGTGGCACAAGAGATCAAAAAATACCCTGAAAAGATGGAAAAATAGATAAATGCACAGCAAGTTACATGCGTCTTGGGGGGAAAAAACTAACCAAAATACTATGCAGTTAAAACAGGGCACTTCAATGAATAGAAATGTAAAAAGGTTCCTTAGCAAAGGACTTAAAACACAAGCAACAGGTGAAGGCAGCAGTAGGATCTACAGTACCGGAAAACAGTAAAATCCAATTCTAAAGTTGTGTTTAAGAGTGAGATCCCCTTTTAACTACAACATAGGTTAATGAAGGGACAGTCAGGACTGGGTCAATCAAGTTAATGGCAGTCAAAAACTGAACAGCCTGCACCAGAAGACATACAAGAAACTCTGCTGCTGAAATCATTTACATTCAGGTTACAAAACAAGCAGCAAATGACTGTTAAAATGAAAGGAGTATTTAAACAGGGACAATTAACACGAAAGGTGAAAGTGAACCACTGTGTAAAAACTAGCTGAATGTAGGGCATAAATTACACGTAAATGCTTAGACTTGCAAGAGACATTCCACACTGACAATTCATCTCATCTCCAGTAAAGAAAAACTGATCTGACCTTAACTACTGAATAAAACCATAAAAATAAAGAAAGTGCAAAGCTACTGTAAGGCTGAAGAGGAGGTAGATGCCTAGGAATGCTTTCTAATTTACTGAAATCCTAAAGGAAATATGATGAAACTCACTTGATAGTGCTTTCAGAGCAGCTTAAGAAAATGTTGTTTTAGGAGGCTGGCTATAGCAAATTTGAATAACATTAAATGGTCACATTACTTGATAACAAGAGGCCAAAGACAAAAATTTGAACAGACTTTTCTGTTAGAGGCAAAGCCCTCCCCAGCACAGTGCAGGGAATGCATATCATTCTCCTGCCTACTTAAATTACTTAAAATCAAGTCCAATGTCATACTACCTTGGGGAAAGTGGAAAACACCTTCACAAATTTAGCACAGCGCATTTTGTCTCAACTCATAGTACAAATCATCAACCAAGAATTTTACTCAATGCCTGGAGTCCCAGTAGGTCTCAGTTAAGATAAGCAGAGATAGTATACTGCCAAACCTAGTAACAAGCAAATGATTCTCTGTATGTCACCGGCAAAGAAGATACTGCATTCGTAGGCTCAATCCCATGGATATCTCAAAGAGGATTAGACACGCCATGCAGTCACAAAATCAAGCCCTGTATCAAGCAAGGTGAAGGGCTGTCACAAAATAAGCTTTTCTTGAATTAGCTGACTGTCAAGAAGCACTCTTATGAAGTGTCACCTTCTCCAGTGAGCTACAGCTTTGGGGTAGGTTATTGTAAGACTACTTGAGGGGGGGTGTCAGTAGGTCAAGTAGGTTTCTCTATATAACAAAATTTGTGTAGCACTGCATAATTATAATAAACTGTCTGTATTCTTTTACAAGCAAAAACATTTTAATTTGTGATACTTCCTCATTGAAAATTGAAAAGTCTGGTAATTTAAAGACTTCACTAATAACAGAAAGCAATTCTAATGTTTCTTCATTTTCATTTACTAAACAATTAAACTGGAATATGGGTCCCACTTGCTATGCTTATAAGCCATGATCTGCTCATAACCTAAAGCATGCTACTTCCACAACCAGCTTCTTTAATAGGTACCTGCTATTAAAACACAGTGCATTCCTCTATACTAAAATTACAGATTTAATTTATGATTATTTTTTCAACTGGTATCAATATCCTAAGGTTGGCCAAATGGTGTAGGGAGGATCAGGGCATATGCTTGAACCACCAACAACATGGGTTCAAGTAAGAATCAGCTGACGGTTGGACGGTCTTTTCTTTCAATTGTGGATATGATTCCAGAGTTAAGAACATGGACTTAACCTGAATTAAAGTTTAGATAACACATTTGTAAGGTAGAATGAAGCTTTGTAAAATATTTGCGTGAAAACTGCACTGTGAATATTATAAGATATCCTAAGAATAATAAAACAATTGTGTTTGACTTTTTTTATTTAATGCAATCTACATTGTGTGCTTCTGTGGCATGAAGACACAGGTGTGTGTGTGTGAACTTGCTGTGGGAATGTAAAAAAGAAGAAAAGAACACAATGTATTACATTTAACAAATGTAAAGTGCAGCAAACACAATGTATTACATTTAACAAATGTAAAGTGCAGCAAACACAATGTATTACATTTAACAAATGTAAGGTGCAGCTTTCTGCCTTTTTCTGACTAAGGAAGCCTGGAGCCATAAAGATGCAATTACTCAGAAATGTGAAAGAAGCATTCATTAGTATTCAAACAGTTAACAAAATTATGTGAAACCAATATGGAACAATATGTTTTAGTTACAACTCATGTTTATCTCATCACTTCTTCCCCTTTAAAACAATTTGGAGCTGAAAGAAGAATAAAGTTAGCAAGTCTTACTGGTGGAGCCTGCTGAATCCACATCTATATATGTTTGCCGTGAACAATCTGCCTGAAAACATTTAGGTTATATACTCCTTAAGTTCTAGATTTAATTTAGCAATATTAGACAGTTCATTAAACATGCTTTCTGTACAATTGAGTTACTCCCTGTGTGCAACTATTAGCACTACCCTAACTGCTTAAAAGTGAATAAATAAGATAAACCTAAATATCTAATGGCTGCTATTTATCAATTAAATTTATTAATAAAAAACATAGTTATTTATCAATGAAGGTTGTCAAGCTATAGTATCCATAGCAGATCAGTCTGTTAGCAATCATCATCAGACTATTACTCAAGAGTAGTATGGTAACTTTTAAGCCTGGTCATTAGCCGTATCTAGAGTGGTGGTAGTACTATACTGCCAGGGTGAAGTTTGTGGGGAATTGGAGAATTCCACCAATTATTATTTACACTTTCCAGAGATAATTTCTCTGAAAGGCAGCTACTACAGAAAGGGGTCACTGGAACCAAGTGTCATTTACAGGCAGGGCACACAGAAAGGGACCTGGGGTGTTAAATCAATGACTCCGCTTTGGAAGCATGTGTGTAATATTAGTTGGGTCTGGACGTTGGATGCATAGCACCTCTATGCTCTTGGGGTCAGGCTGCATTTGGTGAACTGGACAGAGAAATCAGTCTTGAGCTCATTATTTTTTTCTACTTGAACTGGTTTCATACCAGTGGTGTGACTTCAGAGACCATTCCTCTGGTAGCCACCACACCTACTTGAAGCAGCAGAGTTGATCCAAGGACTTTAGCCTGTCATGTACACAAGCGACACACTTGTCGGTAGGAATGGAATTCAAACCCATTCAGTGTCAATTCAGTCATTTATGGATTGGAAGTGGTGGGATTCAAACCACTCCGGTGCCAGGCCAGACATCACAGTGAGGGAAAGGGACCAAGCGAAAGAATGCCTTGGGAAGCTGTTGGCAAATTAATTCTGAGAAAACAATCCAATATCCACAGCAATGCACAAGTGGAACAATTTCTGCTCTGACATCCGTAAACTGGGGAACTTACAGCTGCACCATGAGAACCTATAATAGCACTATGAAGCAGCTCTGGAAAAAATGGGCCACTTTTTGGCTGATTAGCAGTTAGCACAGGGGATCAAGACTATGGTCAGTTACTGAGCCGCATCCTGTACTAAAGTTCGATTCCCTCAGCCTTCATTTGCCTACTGTGTGACTAAGCAAGTCAGTCAATAGACAGTGCTCTGGGGCAGCAGGGAAACTGGGTTACGCTCACCATTGGTCTCCTTCGCTACATGCCTGCTAACACCATATGAACCATAAAGTGGAGCTGGACCACCTCTGTAAAGTGAGACCTCTAAGGGATTTAACAACCAGCTTTCATTACTACTGAGAATTAATTGGCAAAATATGAGCAGGAAGTTAAAACCCTCAGCTTTGGCCGGCTAAGATCTAGCTGTATTCAACTGGACGTATAAGAGAATTTAAGTACCTTTATCTGCACTTTTTTTCAAATAATACAGTATTTAAATTAATTTAACTGTGTTGCATGATTATTAACTGAACTGGAAGTTTTGACTCTGTTCTTCAGTTAGTTTTCCCACCCACCCTCCCTGTTTCTGTTTTGGTGTTAATCTTAGTGGCTTTGAAACTGCCGCCCGCCCCCTCTTGTAAATTTGTGTTTGGGTACTCCT